>NC_086353.1:26249675-26459675 GCF_036324505.1 Eleginops maclovinus | reverse complement strand
GCCTACTGATTAGAAAAAAATAATATACCCTATTATATTGTAAACATTAACGCATATATATATATATATTACGTATAAAAAGTGGCTGGTAAAAAAGTTGAGTGGCTGGTATATTTTAGAATCCACCAGCCACACGTGGCACATTGTTTCTGACACAGCACATAGCTTGTTCTTAATCCAGTGTTTACCGCTAGAACAGTGACATTTTATATATATACTGTATAACAACTTTACTAGTCCCTCCTGCAGACATCCTGCTGAATATACACACACACACACACACACACACACACAGCTGCTGGACTGTATATTGAGGACGATAGGTTGGGACGTGTCACGTTGGTGGGACGTATCCAGGAGTTCAATGTAAAGCCAGCCCACATTTCCGATATGATGTCATATCGGCAGCAAATCTGGATCAGCTCGTTTTTACCCCCGCTTTTAGAGATGTGGGTAAGGAGGAAAAGAGAGAGGGTTGTATTTTCTTATACTTTGTGAGTCTCCTTACACACCGGGGACACACGTTTATGTATAAAAGACAGCAGAAAGTGCATTTTGCATAATAGCGGACCTTTAAGCTCGTATAGAGGGGTGTCAATAAGCAAAACATAAAAAATAACATGATTGGACGGACAGTCAAAGAAAGGCATTTTGTCATTGGTGACCCCCTGATGTACATTAAACAATGCAATTTCCAAAATCATGGTGGATGGCTGCTTTCTCAGACGCAGCTGTTGGTGCTCATTTCAGTAAGCCATGTAAATGAAATCATCGGAAACTTGAAATTCTTTTATGTTGTGTTGTGCTTTGAGTATATCTGATTTGTCCATGGAGCATCGTTTAAACTTATCCATTCAGCAGAAAATAATAGTTTAATAAAATAATCCACACTCAAAATCTGCAGCATCAGGCAATCTCTTTATGTCTGGGACTGTTCAGACTGTCTTGGATTGCATTTAATTAACGTTCAGCTAGAATATACATATCCACATGACAGGGCGATGCCAAGAAAAAGACAAGAATAGAGTGCATTAGGATAATATTTTTCAATCAATAATTGACAGTCCATGGCGAATATGTGTCCCGAGGTAAGAGCTTTCATTTAATCACTTTTAATACCATTTGAATTCCACTGTAAAGCCCAGTAGGATATATCTGTGATGTGATTAGTCTCCAAATGTTTTACTTTGCCTGACAATCAATTTTGACAAATAGACAATGCAGTTAAATTCTCTGCCACACACACACACACACACACACACACACACACACACACACACACACACACACACACACACACACACACACACACACACACACACACACACGCTGAACTGGAACCTCAAACACAAGTTAGCTGTATTTAAACACAGATTACTACCCTACTCCAGGAACACATTTTGTTGTGATGACACACACCAAGACTTACAAACTGAAACAACAAAATCATTGTATCAGAATTACGATCAGAATTTTTGGGTCAGGAGGCACACAGCTAGAGGGGAACTCTGAACACAGATGGTAAAACACTCAGACAAAGTACACGTGGAAAACTCTCAAACACACAGCACAACAAAGAGAGAAAGGCCAATATGCATACTGACACACCATATAAACTATCAAAGACACATAAGAGAGTATGTTACGTTGTACATCCAACATACTATAATATCAGACGTCCGTGTGTGAGTGTGTATCTGTGTTTTGAAGAACCAACAACCCAGCCAACCCTCTGACCGATCTACTTCCTGTTTGGCGTGAATGTCGCTGAGCACTACAGAAGTGCATTGCCACGGTTTATGTTATTTGGATCGACGGTTCTGTAGAAAATCCGATCTGACTGGCCGGACTTGTTGAACACGTGTTTTACATGCACATAAAAATCCACACAACAGTACACACACACCCTCCAACCACCAATGAGAGAGGATTTCTTCCACAGAATATGCAGGCAGGATATTGTGTTTGACATTTTTCATGTACTACTCCGATTACATTTGAATCTTCCTTATTACTCAAGTGGGGGTGGTAGGAAATAAGAAGGCAGAAACACTGGCTACATAAGTTATAATGCAGAATCGAAGCAAGGACATGACCTGCCTACTCTGGCTCTGATTGGTTAGTACAATGCACAATCAGCATACCCAGCTGAACACTGCCAGAGTTTAATTCAACGTTTACATGGGTCCACACCAGTGAGGGTTAATTTAACTCTTTTTGCAGGGTTGGTACTTTAACACTTACTCAGTGTAAGTATTAACTCTATTTGGAGGTGGATTACCATGTTAACACTATTAGGTGTAAAAATAGCATTCTGAATGACCAAAATTAGTGGAAAAATAAAGTTAGCTAAATTAAGAAGTTATGTCAAATGGAAAAACCCATTAAGTTAGAAACATGTGCATCACATAAGCATTGTAAAAAACTTTAAACATGCAATAATATTTAACAATGATCTCTCAAATGCTTATTTAAGGGGTCTAAATGAAGTGGGCTGGCCGATACAAATCACTGCATGCATTACTTTGCTTCACAAAGTATTTATTAAGGTGTTCAAAGTACAGTGCGTCAACAGTACAGCCTATAATGAAAGCAGGCTGTTAATCCATATCCTTATGTTTTCTTAAACACAGGTCAGTCATAGGTTGTTCAATTGACTGTGTAGTAGTTGCTTTCGTTGGTAGGGCTGTTTAGCCATCATGGACCCCTGTAGACCCCCACACATATGACAAACAGACTATAACACCCCTTGTTGTGCAATACCATTTATGTGCAATATATATAGATACCGTTAATGATTGTTCAATATATACCTGGCTGCTATACCTCAGAACGGTTTCTGAGGTCTATTTCTGTGTATTTTGTAAAATTGTGTCATTTTTGTATATATTTGGTATCTGGGGTGTAATATTAAGCTGTCTTTGGCTCTTTTAGCTGTAACAAATGAAAATGTCCCCTCTGCGGGACGAATAAAGGTATTCTGATTCTGATTCTGAAGTCCTCCGACTTTCAATCCTGACAGACGGCAAAAAGGCCAGCATTATTCAATTAAACAAATAAATAAAAACAAGGATAATTGTGTCATATTGTTGAGTAAATAACAGTGTGTGGTTTAGAAAAGAATAACATTTAGAAAGAAAAAACGATGAAACAATACAGATTTCAGTATTCTGAGCCCCCGCTCTCTTCCTTACTGACGGCAAAAAATTCTGAAAAAAAAAACAAAGTAAAAACAATAGCTGTGGGTTGATATTGAGTAACACAAAAGTTGACACACAGCTTCCGGTCTCCCAAGACCCCGAGTCCTGCCCTGAAAAAAAGACGTGGTGCAGGCACGAAACATACTACCAAGAGAAATACATTGTTTTAAAATCGTTCTGTTTGACATGAAAAAGAATGGAAATTTGTGTCGTGAACACGAATCAATAGATTACCTTTCGTGACTATAACGCGAAATGCCGTGAAACGGGGTTGGGAAGTCAGACTGCCTTAGTCCCTTAGGGTGAAGTAAGACAGTCAGAGGCAGAGGGGGAAGGGCCCAGACTTCCCTGTTATACTACATCATATTGATATGTTGGTGGTAAAAACTGAGGCTTATATGTAGCACTTTCAGGTAGGCGTGCTGATTTACCTGCAAACAAACACTGCTCCTCCGATCCCTTCACTGGCTGCCAGTGAATCTGCTTCAAGACACTGGTACTGACCCGACATGCTCTGAATGGATCAGACACCTCTGTCTGTTGGTTATTTTGAATCTTCCGTATGAAACTGAAAACACACCTGTTCATTGGCCAATAAATAAACAAACCTCCCACTCCTGTATGCTATTGCTATTTATTTTCTATTTGTGTGTTTGTGGTTCATTGCAGTATTTGTGCAATTTAGTGCATGCGTTTGATTTGATGAGTGGTTATGTAGTTTTGAATCCACAGTGCTTCATTCTGAAAGATATATGAGTTCTTTTGCACTTTAGCGGTGTGGTTTTGTGAATTGTGTTATTTGGAGGAAATGTTATTTTGAAAAACGGGTTTTAGCATTTGAAAGAACAAAAAGTGCTTGGTATCATAAATGTGTGTTTGCCACAGATCCTATTTCCTGCAAAATACAGAAATCCAAGTGCTTTTTGTGGAGGGAGGGTCTTTTTTACCCAATGGTGAATATCCGGAGCTTCTCAGCGGTTGCCAACAAGTGACTCAAATTTCTGGGTTGGTTCGCAAAAATACGTCATCACTGCTCCACTTTATTGAATAATCTGAGAATTATGTAATGTTAGCAAGATCTAAAATCAAGCATTACTACCATTACACCCATGGGTACCACTTTACAATAAGATTACCCTTATAAAGGATTCATAAAGGGTTTATAATTAGGTTATTTATTAGGTTGTAAACACTTTATTACTCATTAAGAACCATTTATGAACCGGTTCTAACATAGTTTTCATACATCAACACAGGCTCACTATTTGGCAAGATGACTAAGCCGTATAATGGCTACCTAGCTCACTCCGTCTTCTTCATCAGCCAGCATCCTTGTTATCTGTTGTTCACTGAGTTGATTCTCCCCCCATCCATTTTGATGTTTCTTGGCATCTCTTAAGCTCAGTAGCCAATAGAAGGCTTAGCAGTACAGATAAATGCGGGCTCACTATTTGGCAAGCAACCGGTCTCAGTTGCCCTGTTTATCTCTTGTCTTATAAAAGCTTATTAATCATTTGTGTTCACAGTGTTCCCATCCTAATTAATTACAAACTATTCATAAATCCTTTATAAGGGTAGTGTTATTGTAAAGTGGTACCCATCCACCTGCTCATTGTAACCCTTTAATAAGCCATCATTATAAGCTACAATTATACAGATCAGTTGGAAACCAGGTCATTGCACAGAAGTGACTAACTACAGTCCAATGTTTACAATTAATTATTAAGTTCTCACTTCTCGTATGGTATTGCTATTTACTTGCTATTTGGAGTTAGTGTGTTCGTGGTTTGTTGAACTTATTGTAAGTCGCTTTGGAAAAAAGACGTCCACTAATGAAATGTAATGTTTTGTAATATGCATCACGTGACTCCAAATGAAATATTGCTCAGTATCTGCTTTAAGTACACTGCTATCTTCTTCACTTTAACTTCATAAACTGATTTATTGCTAATGTTGTGTTTATAGCTTCACTTCCTGAGTCTCTGCATGTCCTCTTCTGATGATGTACAGCTTCATGGCTGTTCTTCTTCACCCCACATGTTCTGTTGGTGCTTCACAACTTGTTGTTTTTCAAGTCCAAGTGACACAGAACATTTTGAAATGTTATCAAAGCTGACAGTAACAACAGATAAATCTGCACAGATGTTCTTTGGTGTGTGAGTTAAAAGCTTGTGAGGTCAATGTCTGCGGCTTCGCTCTGCTAAGCAAACCACTGGCCTGGTGGTCTCCGCGAGAGTCAGTGGTTTGTGTTTTCTTTCCCTTTCTGTGTGTGTTTGAGTTAAAAAATCATCATGGCTGTGTGTTTGTTTAACAAACAAGTATTTGATCGTGTGTGTACCCTAACACACAGACAAACACACACAAACAGTTTACACCGGCACAGTAAATGTGTAACCACTGAAAGCTATCCCCAACAACAAGCTCTGATTTCATTCTCTGCTGCATATAATGTTTACAACGTGGAACAGATTCAGACTTTAAATGTCCTACAACAGTAAACAGTGAGTGGCTCTCATGGACAGCAGCCATCCGTCTGAAGAGATCAGTGAGCCTCATCTCTCACACATGAGCTAGCGGCTCAGTTTAGAGGAAGTGTGAGTGGTTATGTTACCAGTTTTTGGTGATCATTAACATATCCTTACTCTAGCACTACGATCAGGCCAAATCATCAGCACAAACATCAGAACCCAATGGATAGTTGTTTTGATCCCTTGCACCTGCGCTCTACATTTCAAAGTGTTCTTGGGCAACACGTTTAACCACCAAACTGCTCCAGGTGGTAGTTTGTTCCGTACTGCAATTGTTCATGAAAGTAGCTGTGTCTCCATAGGAGCATGACGTCCCTATTCTTATTTCTGCCTGCCAATCTCTAACTAAACTCTCTCTAACCAGGAAAACAGAGCTGACAAAACTGCATGGTGATTCAGTGATCAGAACCAGGCATTGGATTATTTGAGTTATTATTGAGTACTATAACTAATAATTTTCTGATGAACGTTCATGTTTTCATTTGTTTGCGTAAAACTGCAATAGGAGCTCAATTTCACTTATCTGCAAAATACAGTCTAAAAAGATGGAAGCCTCCAGAGTAACTCACTGCCCTGATATCTTGCTTTAAAATGCATCTCATGTCAGGTTTGTATCTATGATTTAACCTGATTAAATCTACAACTTGTATAAATCTGTGTTTCCACTGTCCACACTGAGATCCCATTGATCTGTCTGAAAGGAATGAGCAGATGCCTTTGGAGGCTGCATTACGCCGTCTGACACTGATGGAGAGCTGGTGCCTGCTGTGGAGGCATCAGGCTACAAACAACAAAGTGTATGTGGATGGAGGCCTCAAAAGTGAGTTGAGGTCGGGCTGCTGGATAGCTCAGTGGTTAAACCTGGCGGCCCATTGCAGGTTCCGCTGCCTAGTAAGCCGCTTCGACACCCTAACTGGCCGAACATTTCTGTCAATGTTATCCCCCCCTTTCAACTTTGCATCTCAAACAAAGGCCCTCTCTGGCAAGCCCCCAGGAAGTGCTCCGGAAAAATATGTTTTCAGAGTGGCCAAGCGGCAGTACTACAACTTCTGTATCAGTAAATCAGCGGATATTTTTTAAAAACTAAATAAACTACCCAGTATGAACCTTTTATATCCCTTGTTTAAATCATTAGGTCCTTTAAGTTCTAAAATGTACTAAAAAGTAAATCAAGATTTATTTTCTCTCTCCATTCGTTCTACTGAGCCAAGAGCGGGAGATCGTGGACGGGGCTTAAGGGGAAACTCAACTGCGCATGCTCTATGGGTCCACATACGGGCTCTGACAGCCAGGCATGATGGGTAATTTGTGACGTTTTTCTCGCGAGAATCTCAAGCCATTTTACTCTTCATGCGCCAATGAGCAGCTCTCATAGGAAACGCCTGTATCAAGTTCATATTATACACCCATGGTCTCTGGCCCCCCCAAAAAATAAAAGTGAGTTTGGGTGCAGTTACACTAAAACATGAGTAGAAAAGACCCAAAGTACAGCCAGTGCGCAAACAGAGCCAGACAGAAACCAAAACAGAGTGCAGTGTACAGATCAAGATTAAAAGCACCTCTGATGCTGGCTCCTGCGTTTCCTTCAAGTGTTGTGGAGCACCGTACGACTTTCCTTTCAGAGGAAAAATATTATTTGCAGTACACAAATGGGGCAGTAAACACAGGTTGTTCTATGTGCTCAAGTCCACTGCTGTATACGCGGCTATTGTTCAGATCTATGGCTCAGTACTGAAATGCATTAACGGCTGGAGGGCTCCCCTCAAATATCACCGCCGCTGGAATACATTGCAATTAGTTTAAAACCCCTTTAACTGAATATCATGCTTTTTCGATTTAATAAAATGTTGATTGACTGTAGTAAAATAACCTTCACACCCACAACTGCAAGTGTGTGCATGAGTGCTTCATAGGTCTGCTCCGGCACTTAAAGAGTTAGCAGTGCCCGTAGTGCCCGGGTTTACGTGACACAATGCAATTCAAATGGCGGTCTTTGTGGATTGTAGGAATTGAAAACCGGGGAAAAGCTAAATGACGGAAATGACGTTTGTCGCTTTAGCGGACCAATCACAGCCCTTACAGCTGCGTCGCCTCGACTCAAGGTTACTATTTTTGGGAGGTGCAAGCAACGACGCAAGAAGGGCCCACAACGACGCAACGGGTCAGTAAGGTACCTTGCGTTGCGTCGACGTTGAACCATATATCGGCCTTTACAGGTGTTCACGTTAAGAGGGATGGTTTTACACTAGATACCCACATCACACACACACATAACGCTCATTTGTGAAATACTAAGCAGTTGAAAGTAGGCCTGGATGATTAAGCGATAGGGATAGCTGTCGGGTAATCCTCAGACTGAATTAAAGCTAACTGCTCTGTCAGGCGTAGCTGTGGGAACGCCCCACAGGTGCAAGTTTTTGTCACTTACGCCATTTTTAAACGTATGTCCACTGCAGTTGTCTCAGGACAGAAGGTGTCGTATTATGTACTGTCAGTGAAGCTTGCTGCAAATGTCTATTTTGAGATATAGGGCTGTATAAAGGTCAATATCAGTAACATTATCAACAGGAATTAATTAGTAAACTTGTGTGAATGTTTTATATTTGAATTCTGTCCTCACACACTGAAACTTTTTGAGAAAATAAATCACCTTTTATCTTTTAGAAATATACATTTATAAGCTCAAATAGAAATTATTATTGACAATAGCTGAAATGAAACATTATAGTAAGTCAAAGTGTCTGCTCCACGCAGCAGCAGCACGAGTCAGGTTTCACTTTTAAGTTACAACAGCCGACAACACAATGGTGGAGGATTTAGCATCAGCTAAATGCTAAAGTGCATATTTGGCGACATTTCAGAAAAAAAGGCATAGCATTTCTCCATGTGGCTACCATGTTGAAGAGAACCCTGCTGTCAGATGCTACACACTAAGGACAGCATGTGTTACTGTGGAGGCAGTGATGGTTGGCGTGCCTACATGTTCCATTAACGGCCAAGACATAAATTAAACATTGATATTACCATCTATGCTTCTATTAAGAGTTTATTTTCTCTGAAAGTATGGTTTGGAACTCCGATCCATGTCTCCTATTGGGGCGGGATTACTCAGCGTTCCCTGGTCAGAACCAAACACGCAGAAGCAGCTTCCAGCTATGATGCGCCACAGATCCGGAACAAACTTCCAGAACATCTGAGGTGCCTCAATCCCATATTCTTAAACCTTAAAAACCTTTCTATTAACCAATAGCTCAAACCAATAAGCTCTTCGTCACTCGCGGCGTCTACTGCATTTAAAACAACCATTTAAAACTACGTTCACTGTCTTTCATGAATTGCTTTGTTTTCATTTGTTTTAGTTATTTTTTATTTTTTTGTGAGTGCTTATGTAAAGCACTTTGAATTGCCATTGTGTATGGAATGTGCTTTATAAATGAACTACCTTCACTTTAGAATGCATGTGTCATGTGGTGATCATGACAGGAGCAGATTCCTGGCCTATGCATCACTTTTAAACGTTGTTGCTATCGGTGAAAGAGTGTAAATACTTAAAATATATAACTTCCTGTGCAATGTTTTCAGCAGAACAAATTGCTAACCTGCATGTTTTTCAGTACGGCTGCCTCTTGGCCTCTTTTCTCAAACAGCCTCACTTCATTATGCATTCTATCCTCGTTGACCCCTTTCACCTTCAATTCACTCCCATTCACACTCCCATTCAGCCCCCTGCCATTCAGAGCACACAGCCTCAAACACAGTGTGTCAAGTGGTGAGGTCTGCAGGTCAGTCTTTGGAGGGCCCTCCACCAACAGGTTACCTCCAGATGTCAAAACACTCTGAATGAGCCCTCTCATACCGAGAGCATCAAGAGTCAAAAAGCTTGGCATTAAATCTGGTTGCACACAATGAGTCTGATCTATGAGACTAAATCCCACTGAAGGTATTAGAAAATGATTTAAGAAAAACCTTTGCATGAATGTAAAAAGGAATATATGGTGCAACACCCACTCCTGCTTTTTATAGAATAGGTCCAGAGAGTTTGAGTATAAATGAAACACATTGATTTATTTATTTTTATTCCAATATATCTATTAGAGGATAGATGGAGTGAGGTCAGGCAGGGGGATGGATTCAGATGGACATGGGAAAGCGAGGGGAGGGATGGAGAAAAAGGGTTTCATGAAATTAGATTAGTTTGATTAGTGTTTTAACCCTGACAGAGGTCAATATAACAAATATGAGTTACTCTCTCCAGACTAAGATAAATCAACCCTGTGACAATGATGTACAAAGATACTTTAAATAGGCCTTATTATGCTTTGGGGGTTTCCATTTCCTGCAGTGTGTTCTATAGGTTTTTGTGCATATAAATGGTCTAAAATCCCTGTGTTTCCCACAGAGGGAGTTTCTCTCCCACACACTCCCCCCCCTGCCTAAAATGACTCCATTGGACCCCTTTGTGTACTTTTGGAACATAGTGACATCACTATGTAACACTCACGCTTCAGAATACAATAATACATTGTACGTGATAGGCTAAGAGGCGGGACAAGCAATCAACCACAACAAAGTTGGCCAGCTAACCAATCAGAGCAGACTGGGCTCTGGTTTCAGACAGAGGGTGAAAAGAGGTGCTGCAGCACAGGCAGTATGAGAAAAATGAAGAGCTTTTTGAACATAAAAGCATGGAGACATGTCCCAGTAGAGACAAAATACTAATATAAGCCTGAAATTTGCATAATTTGTCCTCTTTAATCCATTGGACGGCTTCATTGTGTTTATTGGCTCAGCTGATTAATTTATTTCATCCTCTTATTAGAATCGGGATGAATGAACACACTTCTGATGAACAATGTTACAGTGCTCCAGTTGGTTTCTAAGTGGAAAACATTTTGGGTAATACAGTCTACAATTTAGTTTACATTTAATCCATCATGGTGGGTGTATCCGAGTTCCCCCCCTGAGGTCGGAATTCTTACTTGGAAACCCGGAAATACCTCACCATATTCAAGGTATTTCTCAGTCTCTGATATGAACATTACGAGAAAACTTTCAACATATAACATCTTCAGCTTTGGGTATTATTTGTGACCAGTGTTGGTGTAACGCATTACAAAAGTAACGGCGTTACAGTAATGTATTACTTTTTACTGTAACGCAGTAACTTCTGAAATTTGGGTAATATGATACCTGTTACAATTCTCAGTAACACAGTTACAACACATTTTAACCTGAAATGATGTGGTGTTTGTTTTTAAGAATTCACAAACATTGCGAAACATTCTGACACCAGAGAAATAATTGAGCAGGTAGAATAGTAACTCAGTAAGTGTCATGATCCTTGTTTCGTATCTGTCATGTCCTTGTGTTGTGTGTTTTATTTTGAAATGTTTTCCCCTCTTGTGTCACTCGTTAAGCTTCACTTCCTGTCTGCGTTTCCCTCCTGTGCCTGATTGTGTCCTTGTGTTCACCTGTTGCCCCTGTGTTTCTCCTCCCCCTTCCAGCTGTCTCTCCTCTTGTGATTACCCATGTGTATTTAGTCCCTGTTTCCCTTTTGTCTGTTGTTCGGTCGTCGTTATTTCTTCCCTGATCTTGTCCATGATACCTGCCTGTTCCTGTCGCCCTTCATGTCTGAAGCTAAGTGTTTTTCAAGTCCTGTGTTCCCCTTGATTCATGATTTCATCAACAGCTTTTGAATAAAGCTCGCTTTTTGTTTTTGACCCTTACCTGCTTCCCCCTGATTTACTGCACTTGGGTGCAGTTTCCCCAACCCTGACAGAACGAGCGAACCTAATATGGATCCAGCAGTACATTTTGAGGATTCTATTGTGGAGTATTCGTACCACATTTTATGTATTTATGGAGAGTGGAGGAGAGCAGAGTCTAAAGAGGCTCAGGATGCAGCTCTTCTTCGTGCACGCCGGGAATTGGCAGATAAGCCCTGGTTAGAGAGCTCACTACCGGACTATTTAAGGACATTTGTCAATTCCCCAGAAAGCCTGCACCCTTTCTTTAAACCTCGTGTCACAGCAGCCACCAATCCCTTCTTGGGATCCCACCTGGCCTTTGGAGGTCCGGCTACCAGCCCGTGCTCCTGCTTCCGAGCCTCCTGCTGCCAAGGTCAGGGTCCTGCTGCCAAGCCTCCTACAGCCAAGCATCCTGCAGCTAAGCCTTCTGCAGCCACGCTCCAGGCTCAAGTTTTGGCCCTAGCAGCCGCCTACCCGGCTGCAGTTCCGGCCCTAGCAGCCATGTTTCCAGGCCAGGCCCTGGCTGCCATGCTCCCAGCTGCAGTCCGGCCGACTCCAGCTACTCCTGTTCTGTCGGCGGCCCGGCCGACTCCAGCCCCGCCTGCTGTCCTGTCGGCGGCCCGGCCGGCTCCAGCACCGCCTGCTGTCCTGTCGGCGGCCCGGCCGACTCCAGCCTCCCCTGTCCTCTCGACTCCGGCCTGGCCTATCCTGTCGACCCGGCTTCCCCTGTCCTGGCGACTCCAGCCTGGTCTGTCCTTGCGACTCCGGCCTGGCCTGTCCTGTCGACTCCGGCCTGGCCTGTCCAGTCAACTCCGGCCTGTCCTGTCGACTCCAGCCTCTCTGGCCCTGTCGACTCCAGCCTCGCCTGCCCTGTCGGCGGCCCTGTCGACTCTGGCCTCGCCTCCGGTCTCGCCTGTCCAGTCGCCTCCAGTCTCGCCTGTTCCTACTCCGTTGGGGGTCCCGCCGTCACCTGTTCCGATGGGGGTCCCGTCAACACCTGCTATTGTTCCGTTGGGGGTCCTGCCATCACCTGCTCCGTTTGGGGTCCCTCCAACACCTGCTCCGTTTGGGGTCCCGCCCTCAGCTGTTCCGATGGGGGTCCCGCCAACTCCTCACCCCATCAAGTCGGTGGTCCCTCCGACACCTGTTCCGTTGGTGGTCCCACCAATCCATGTCCCTGTCCAGTCCAGTCCGGGCCGCCTGCCAGAATCCCGCCTCCGGACCCCCTCCACCCACGCTTTTGGCCTTGGTCATGCGTCCCTCCTCCAGACCCCCTCCACCCACCCTGTTCGATTTTTTTTGGATTTGTTGGGACATCTGGAATCCGCCCTTTGAGAGGGGGGTGCTGTCATGATCCGTGTTTCGTATCAGTCATGTCTTTGTGTTGTGTGTTTTATTTTGAAATGTTTTCCCCTCTTGTGTCACTTGTTAAGATTCACTTCCTGTCTGCATTTCCCTCCTGTGCCTGATTGTGTCATTGTGTTCACCTGTTGCCCCTGTGTTTCTCCTCCCCCTTCCAGCTGTCTCTCGTCTTGTGATTACCCATGTGTATTTAGACCCTGTTTCCCTTTTTTCTGTTGTTCGGTCGTCGTCATTTCTTCCCTGATCCCTTCCATGTTACCTGCCTGTTCCTGTCGCCCTTCATGTCTGAAGCTAAGTTGTTCATGTCCTGTGTTCCCCTTGCTTCGTGTTTTCATCAACAGCTTTTGAATAAAGCTCGCTTTTTGTTTTTAACCTGCTTCCCCTTGATTTACTGCACTTGGGTCCAGTTTCCCCAACCCTGACAGTAAGCCTGTTTACTATTGGTTAAGAGGGCTGCAGAAACAGATTCAAGATGGAGAGCTGCAGGCTCATAATGGAGAGCTGCAGGTTCACAATGCAGAGCTGCAGGCTCGGAGAAAAGAAAAAGACAGGAGTGCGCGCAGGCCAAAGCAACAGAAGGTAACTTTCTCTGGGTCTGCTGCTTGAACCCCGAGAAGTTCAGTGACTCGTCGCAGAGTGTTGAAGATATGCATCCTCTGTCCTCTGTGGAATCGCAGACTTTCAGAAAGCTTGTCAGCCAAATCCCTGTTAACACACCAATGAGAAGGTGAGCTAACGCTACCATAGAGACTCGTTGATATACAGCAGGTCACAGGGCCGTGCAGAGGCTCCACTAACATGTTATTAATAACACACAGACGCCATGTTACCGGTATCACATATTATTCAGCCCACTTATTTACTATTAACTATTTTCCTAATCTTCAGCATGGACTGCCAGATAGATAGATAGCTTTAATTATTGAGTACTGTATTACATTTTGGAAGTAACTTGCCCATCACTGTTTGTCACATTAAATCAACAGTACATCGTTACTGCTCATCTTCTATCTGTGGATATGTTGCTATGATGCTCGTAGTCACAAAATAGAAAATAAAGCGTAGTTATCTCGGGTGTGACATCACTCCCAGTTCCGACTTCCAATGTCAATGGAACTCAGCAACACGCTGGTTGGTTGAAGGAAAGGTTGGTAAGTTCTTTAACTGGATACCAAACATCATCCTTTTCTTTTCATTGGGACCATATTCTCCACTACTTTGTGTTCAACATGCTTTTTATTTTTCTTATACTATTACTCATGAGAAATGCTCAAACCCTTACCATAGCCTTTACATGTATCATTCCGTGTCCATCTTCACAGGCTGTAAATACCTACATGATATTTTAAATATATTATTTTGAACCTGTAATTGTAAGGAAGACCAGCAGACGCTCAATATCCACACACCATGTCTACACCTCTTTGAATCTGAAGGAACATCGTACAGTGTGATATTTTTAGTCTCATAACTCAATGCAACTCAACACTCAGGAGGAGCGGAGCGACTGAGCTGGACGGTCCAAAGAGAAATCACAAAAAAATCCTTGGAAATAATTGCTAATTACACACCACATTCTTCTGCAGACTCCAGGGGGTTGTGTAATATGGGTGAGAGATACTGTAAAGACAGGCAAGAAGGGAAAGAGAGAGCGAGGGATGGGGGGGAAGCAGTACAAATAGAAACTGAGATGAGAAATGATGTGGTGACTGGGTCAGGATGAAGGCTACAGAAAGTGAAAAAGCATTGATATTGCTTTATTCCTCATCTTTATCATTATGAAGTAAGAGGTATGGAGCAACAGAAACCCACAGAGTATGAGAGAGACATGCTGGAATTGTGACGGGGGTTTCACCACATCCATCCGTCTGCAAAGTCAGGGGTCATTTGCAGATTACATGAGGGTTGTAACTTTTTGGCAAGCTGCATTAACCATTATCACTTTAAATCATTGAATTTCAGAGCAAACAGTCATATTGGACTTTTTCATTCCAGCTTGTACACTACAAAGTAATACTGGAGGGAAGAAATCAAATGTACATTTTCCTCCTTGAAAACAAACACAATGTTTCTGTGGACGTTTTTCTAAAGAGTTCTGTTTCTGAGCAGTAGTTGTAGTTTGGCCCGGTCACATGGAAGGCTTCAACCTCTGTTTGGCAATTTTAGAAATCCACTCATTAGTCATTAGTCAAGGAAAAAGTGATAGAAAGAACTGCATATGCAAAAAGACCTTTAAAGTCACATGTTTTGACCTATTTACTGAAAAGCATGTGCAAACCATGCTACTGTGTTTAACATTAACAAATGAGTTTTTCTACCTTCCTGGCGACCATTGGTTTTCCATTATATACCTGCCTTACAAATATCATTAATCAGACTATTCTCTATGCACACTGAAGGAAGTGGAAACCAATGGCATTATATACCTGCCTTACAAATATCATTAATCAGACTATTCTCTATGCACACTGAAGGAAGTGGAAACCAATGGCTGCGTAGTTAAAGACGGATATCATGTAAGAAACTGATGTAGTGTGGAAGAAAAATCAAGTAAAAGTAATAAGTAGTAGTTACAATGATCAATATAGGTAATGTTGAAATGGTAGCTTGTATCAACTATCGAAAAATAAGCTCCTCTCTGTTATATTGTGCATTTTAGCATCTCTGAGCTCCTTGTTTGGTTTTAAAACCTGCAACTACAGTATTTTGTTAGTCAACTGTTTCAACAAAGCTTTCATAGCTGACCGTAAGTTCTCTCTCTGTCCTGCACAGAAGAGCACACAAAGCAAATAACTGATTTACTCCAAACTGGGGGACATAGCAGAGCATTTAGCAACTCATATACGATATTACCCCGGGTAAAAGAGGTGGTGGAGACCAAAACATCGTTAAAATAGAGCAAATATTGGAATAACACTTATTAGGTGGGTAGAAACAAAACTTTAAATAAATACAGATGTGGTCCATGTCTGCTGGATATGTACAGAGGGCTGCTGTTTGCTAGCATGTTTTGTTTGGTGATAATATGACAATGGTATGTTTGCAGCTTGTCAGCTGCCCACAACTGGCCCAAAGATCAATCAGGTTAAAACGCCCAAAAATAATAAAACCTGTCTCCTACAATTTAAGTCTTGATATGACTAACAGGCAACATCTGATTGAAAAGTGAACTTTCACTACCGGAGCAATACAATGCACAGAGGAGGTTAGGGTGAATGTTAAAGTGTACAAAACACATGAGTTTGCCACAAAAGGTCATGGTTTGTGTTAGTGACTCTGAATCAAGTCGCCATTGATTTGTCAATTTTATGCTGAACACAATCTGTCCCTGTGATTTGACTTGCTTGAAAATAACCATGAACTTTGAGATTCCTCTATTTACCCATCAATGGACAATGAAAACAAATAAAAAACTCCTGCAGTGAAGAGTTTTTCAGATGCCCTACTACCGAGCCAGTACTCTTGTCTGGACTTTCAAGCAGAAGGTTCCCTAAAGTCAAGTTATTACCAACTCACACTCACTATTTTGTGCAAGATTGGTAGGTTGATATAGCCTGGCCTTGGTAAACCCATAAGCAATGAAGCGAAAACTGTCCTGGAGCAGATTCCACAGGTCAAAAAGAAAAATGAGACATGGGAAGCCAATGAAAACATGGAGGGAAAGTAGAAGACAAGTTGGAAGACAAATAGTACTGAACAAGGTTCATCGGAGAGGTTCACTGTGGACTTTTCTTTCATAACACGCCAGAGGTAGGAAGTTAAACGATTCAAGGAGGAACGAGGCTGAAACATGGACTGATTTTTTTGTTGATTCAGTGTTCAGGTTGATGTGTTACATACTGTACTTCCAGCAGTTATCAGAACCCCCAAATCAGTTCTTCAAGGCCGAAACTCCTACTGATATTTTTTGGAATCAAGCTAACATGATTTATCCAGGTAATGGACTGCACATAGACCCCCAGCAAAGCACATTTTGAAATAAAAATACATTTGTCAAAACTCTTTAAATCCCCATTAACACTGCCAAGATGATGTAACAGTATTTATATTCACAATACAAAGCTCTAAGAAGGCTTTCTGATGCAAAACTGTCATTTGTACTTGAAGGTAGAGGTTGGCGGTCATCCACAAGGTGGTCAACACTAATTCAATGTTAGAAATCACTCTCTAGAAACCATGAATATCCATATCAATTTCATGGGCTTCTGGTAGGATTTATTTTACTCTGATGGACTGACCATGAGGAACAGATGCTGGCTGGGTATTATAAGGCAATATATCCATCATGTCATGTGGATACCCTGAGCACGCCGGTCACCAGTCTATTACAGGACTGACTTATCTCCCTGATGGACGGCCAGTCCTATAGTCAATTTAGATACACCAATAAACCTATCCAAAGTGTCTACACTAGGAACAGAAACAGAAGCATCCAGAACAGTCACTGTAAAAGCTTTTTATTTCACCATTGTGGCAAAAACATATAAAGTAATTGCAGCTGTATATTAAACTTAGTGAAGGCTGGAAGTTACAGCCAGTCTCAAAAGAGTACTCCACCACGGTATTGTAGCCCTACAGAATGGTCGGACAAAACAATGAACAGTTTTACTTGATGCCTTGATTACCCAAAATGCAGCTCAACTCATTTTCCTGCAACATAGATGAGTAGCTGGCTGCGGAGAGCAGGTGGCTCTCTCCACATTCTCCGCTTTTAAACCAAGGCAGTTCATCAGATCCATGTTCCCTCTGGAGCCCAAAAGGCTCCAATTAAAGCAGTCAAACTCCCCTTAAACTCTGTCTGCTTCACACTAAGGATAAAAGCTGTCCACAACCCGTTACATCCTAACCTATTCAAAGCCAATAATGGAACAGTGACATCAAGCTATGTAAGGCATAATGTGCATTGAGCCGGTCATTAAAGATAAGAAGAACAGCGACAGGCTAAGCAGGATCCGGATGAGAAGCAGTTTACGCTTTATTACTGTCCAAGACTGTACACATTTTATTTTCTCCATTAACCAGTCCATACTGTGTTCCTTTAGGTGCTTCATTTCTATCTGTCTCCTCCAGTTTAGCCATCCTGAACCCAATGGATCATTATCCCCACAAATATGAAAAACAAATATTAAAAAAGTATTCCATTCCATTTTGTCCAACACTGATGTTAAATTGACCAGACTTCTTTCTGCATCCTTTCCAGCAACGTTATGCTATCCTTAGCAACGGTCTACTAGCAGAGAAGAGCAGAATGTTTGAAATGGAGCAATCAGCATCAAGTATTCAACTAAGCCTCGTAATAAAGATCTTTGACCTTAAACAGGTGGTGAAGATATTAAGTCAGCAGTTAAAATGTCATTTCAAACATCAGTTTCCGTCATACTGCAAAATCATAAAAATCAAGTCTAAACAAAACCAAAAGGTCGGAAATGGCTTAAAGCTGAAGAAAAGAGGCATTTCAAGCATGAAAAAAGTACTTCAAGTGTGGTAAGCGGATTAATCGGTTGTTTGGAAGCCTCATTCCTACTACCATATTATCTCCACAGTAGATATCAGTTGTTACTTAAATTCCTGGCTGTAAAGGATTTAGAGGAGGGGGACAGGAGCCCAGAGGATACTCATCATCCCAATTAAGAGTCTGCTGTGATCAAATACCTGCATGTTACTGCTTAGCACTTATCCCCCTTCTACACACACACACACACACACACACTTGACCCATGTGACACCTGCCTTCATTGGCTCTTTTCTGTGGCTAATTTGAAAACTCTCCTTCCTAATCCCCCCCCCCCCCCCCGGAAAATGTTAGCTGCTCTCTCTATAGCAATTCAGCTCAAGTCAAATCTGCGGCGCTGGCAGAGCATTAAAGAAAATATATTTCAATAGTGTATCACTCAAGCTCTTTTTAAAAGACTTTGATGGGTGCAAACCCTTTGGTAAAAGCCAGTAAATACCAGTTTTGCTTTGTGTGTGAAACAATAAAGAGTAGTTAATTACTGTATATGAAATCTGTGTTTTTGTTTCTCTGTCCTTGACCTCTCAGATCCCGAGGCTAAGCAGAAAAAAAAACTGGTTAAACCAGAACTGATGATTACTATCCGCCAGGAAACACACTCAGACAGATCTGGCTTTGGTGCTTGGTCCTGAGTCCATCACTAATGCGCCTTTTGTTTTCACTCATCCAAAACCACACACACACACCAGGGGGAGAAAAAGTGTGAAAGTGAACTGAGATAAAACCTTGTGATCATTTTTAAGGCAGTTTAAGGCGATTTGGTTACTTTAAATAACCTTTTAATGTATGTATGTATGTATGTATGTATGGGTTCATATCTGCATTGTCTGGGTATTATCACACAGTTTGTATGCTATACATGGGTTTGTGAAGTACAATTATTAGTCTTTTTGGTCATATTGGTTTATTATACCAGATAATATTACTTCACAAAGTTGTATGGACACATAACCAGAGGGAAAAGGGTTCAATTTTAAACAAAATAACTTTAAAATATACAAAACAAGGCACAGTGATGATGCAATCTCATGTATGGAACATACTGAGGATGCAAGATTATTTACAGTTAACACACTGAAGGGGTACAGTGACTTAGTATTGCGCTTTTATAAAGACAGACCCACATGTCTTCTTAATGCCCACTGATCTCACTTCACAACCCCTGTTTGTGAAGCACCCTTTGTGTTAATAATGTACCATCTTGGCATTACTAGTGAACTGAACCTGGAAATTAAATAGACTTGAACATTTTAGAATTGAATGCAGTTGAGTGGAGTTTAAGTGGAGTGTGTTATGCTGACTTTATTTTACTCGTAAAGTACATTATGAAAAATAAGAATTAATTCCACCCCACCAGGAGGTCCCCTGGGTGCTTTTATCTTCTAGAAACATGTGTTGATTCAGATCCTCCTCCCTGTGTTTGTTTGTAGCTACTGCTGGATTTTAAATCAAATAATCCCCAAAACAAAAATAAGGCTTTGTTTCTGTAACGGGACAGAATGATTCCCGGTCCCTCCTTCGCCAACACCTTGACTTTTCACTTTAATTTGCTGTGATCCACAGAGTGGTGTGAAGTTAAAACACATTATTATAATGAAAACATAAAATAAACATTATTCTGGAATGGATCAATCTGCATAATGATGACTTTTACTCTTGGTGTATATTCTGATGGCAATACTTTTCCACTTTTACTTGAGGAACATTTGGAATGCAGGACTTTTCCTGTAACAGAGTATTCCTACACTCTGGCACTTCTATTTTTACTCACAATCTGAGTACTTGTCCCACCTCTGTCTAAAACACCTCCATGTGCTTGTTTTTAATTATTGCTGGATTGTATGCCAATATTCCCCCCCAAGAAAGTTGAAATAAGGCTCCGTTTCTGGGGACAGAATTAGCCCCAGGCTGTCCTTCACCCACACCTTGACTTTCACTTTAACTTACTGCGATGGACACCAGCCTAATAAACCAAGTTAGTTCCTCCCTTCCCATATTAGTAAAATAGCAGACTATAGTTCATATTGGCTTCAGATGCAGAATCAGGTGAAACCCCAGGGCAACATGCAGCGGGACTCACCGGCTGCTCCATCTGCTCAGGCTGCTCCGGGTCTTCATAGTAGTCGCTGTGGCTGGAGTCGCTGGCGAGGTTGGAGTACAGAAGGTAAGCCAGTAACAGAGATATTCCCAGTAGGTGCATGTTTATAAAGTCCTCAAGTGTTTATGATCCGAGAACCATAAAAATGGAAATTTAAAAAACCCTCCCCTGCGTCTGCGTTCCCCTCTCACACTGCCGCGGATACCTCTCTCCCTCCCTCTCCCTCTCTCCCCCTCTCTCTCTCTCTGTCTCTCTCTCTCTCTCTCTCTCTCTCTCTCTCTCTCTCTCTCTCTCTCCTTCTCTTTGTCTCTCTGTCAGGGTCCAGTCTGCACAGAGCGGGTCATATGGAAGCAAATCATTCAGCCGGGTCAGGGGAGCCTGGCGCGTCAGGGACCGTTAAAGCGCAAAATGACAGGAAAACGGAAAATCCTCCTTCAAAATAAAAGCCTCCCACTGGCCGCTGTTTGAGAGTGATCGATGACAGGGAGGATGCCCCTTCACCTTTCTCCCCTCCTAGTCACATGTGCATTACACACAGCTGAAAGGCCTTCGGAACATTGGTGGAAGAAGAACTATTTTTGTGAGAGGTAGATTACATAAGTACATCTTTGAGGGACTTGCACTTTACTTGAGTTTACATTTTAGGCTACGTTGTACTTTTACTCCTCTACATTTATTTAATAGTTACTTTGCAGATTTGGATTAATGATGGTAAATATAATCTCCCTTATATCAGACTTTAGTTCACCTGGAGTAAATCCAGCAGCTACCCAGCAGTGGCTCAGTCAGTAGGGGCTTGGACTGGGAATCGTAGGGTCGCCGGTTCAAGTCCCCGAACAGACTTGAAAATATGGAAGGTGGACTGCTACTTGGAGAGTTCACCTCCTAGGCCCTGCTGTGGTGCCCTTGAGCAAGGCACCGGACACCTCCAGTCCCCCCTCCCCATTGCTCCCCGGGCGCTGCACGATAGCTGCCCACTGCTCCTAGTACTAGGATGGGTTAAATGCAGTGGACCAATTTCACTGTGTGTGCTCTGCTGTGTGCATGTATGTGACAAATAAAGAGGGTTTCATCCTCCGATTCTATCTTCTAGCTATTCTATCTACCCTGCAGTATACAGAGCCATTCAAACTAGCTGCACCTTTACCAGCTTTGAGAATGATCAATAATTAGGCCACCAGCACCCTAACCCAATTACCCAATTGGTAACAATCTAGTGTTGCCAATAGTGGGAAAGTCTGTTCATTTTGTTGCATCTTTGGTTGAAAGCAAATATTATTCAGGCAGAGGGACAAATTGAAGACATAGGAAAAAATTATATCTCAATGAAACGGAGAGACAAGTGTGTGTGTGTGTGTGTGTGTGTGTGTGTGTGTGTGTGTGTGTGTGTGTGTGTGTGTGTGTGTGTGTGTGTGTGTGTGTGTGTGTGTGTGTGTGTGTGTGTGTGTGTGTGTGTGTGTGTGTGTGTGTGTGTGTGTGAGGCATATCTTTAGATATTTAGTGGATATGAAATCCTTCAGGGTGGCCAGCATTCCAAAGTATTACACATCATACAAACACACACACACACACACAAACACACACACACACACACACACACACACACACACACACACACACACACACACACACACACACACAGATTAAGAACAACAGCCTGAATGGTTCTTTTCCTGGGGGGAAATTCGGTTTGGATTAAACTGAGGGAGTTAGTTCTGCCGTTCCCATTATATCACCTATGGCTTCTAAGCAACTAGGGTGCCTAGGTGCATGCGAGTGTGTGTGTGTGTGTGTGTGTGTGTGTGTGTGTGTGTGTGTGTGTGTGTGTGTGTGTGTGTGTGTGTGTGTGTGTGTGTGTGTGTGTGTGTGTGTGTGTGTGTGTGTGTGTGTGTGTGTGTGTGTGTGTGTAAGAGAAAGAGTTAAATATCATTACTTTCCTCTACAAACAAATGTTGGAATCGCAAATTGGGATTTTTGAGGAATTATTCTATATATTTTTTTCTCTTTTTATAGACTTGAAATGGCTCCCCTTAGGCATATATACTGTAAGGGGAATAATCTGCATGGCTTTACATTTCATATCCATTGTGCAGAGGTTGCGGTCATGCATGTAGTCTTATTATGTGGTGAAAAACAACCAAAGTATTTTCCACAAGTTATTTTTATTTGGAGACATTTTTTAGCAGAATATATGCCTAGGGGTGACAAATGGGTGTGTCCTGAATTAAAGTGATTGCTGTAAACAAATAATAAACAAAGAAGCAAAAAGCTACAGTTGGAGCTTCAGACAAGATATATCTTTATCCGCACTGAGTAGAAATGAAGATGTTTCAGGATGTGTCCTTGTTGACTTAAAAGTTGAGGTTGGAAGTTCATTTTTGACCTTGGAAAGACAAAGACTCAATTAAATTCTCTACATTCTGTCCCTCCCGCTTCCTCTTTATTTATTTATGAGACTAATAGAACACTATGTTTAAGTTAAGGCACATATGACACTTCCTGTTCCTGTAAGAGAAAGGGAAATTGTCAGACTCAGACTCGACTCAAATATTGATTAATTGCCCAAACCAACTAAATTTAAACAAATATATCCACTCAGATAATACATGATGACTCAGACTTGTGACTCAACTCGGACTCGACTAAGACTCTTCTTGGATGACTCGGACTTGGACTTGGACTCAAGCACAGATAATGATGACTCAGACTTGGACTCAACTCGGGATTACTCTTGGATGATTCTGACTTAGACCAAGCTTGCTTTAGAGCTGCTGTTGGCTGAAGCTGGACGCAAACGTGGAAATTAGCTGGAGAATTTCACGGAGAGCAGACAGAACATGGCTGTTACTATGATACTGCTGACTAGTGGTTGTTGTCAGGGCGATACAGTTGATACACTGTTGGCCTGAGCTTGTCCTGCAATTCTTGGATTGACCCTTGACCTTTGAGTCACAAGCCAATCAAAACAATGCAAAGCTAAATAATAATCCCTGTTTGGTCTAATGGGCAGCACGACACACACACACACACACACACACACACACACACACACACACACACACACACAGTGTCTGGAGGAAAAGCATGTGAGTGGAGAGATAAGCCTCCTTTGTTAGCTGGCTGACACTTGGAGACAATTAATTAGACTGGGCTCAGGGAAATTAGACCTAACTAATAGCTGTGTGTTTGTGTGTGTGTGTGTGTGTGTGTGTGTGTGTGTGTGTGTGTGTGTGTGTGTGTGTGTGTGTGTGTGTGTGTGTGTGTGTGTGTGTGTGTGTGTGTGTGTGTGTGTGTGTTTGTGTGTGCATGCGTGTGTGTGTGTGTGTGTGTGTGTGAGACAATAGAAGAAAACACCTGCTGCCTTTATCACCAACAACAAAATCAGGATTGTAGTTTAGATGAAATGACTGACAGTCGTTTATATCTCACATTGCAGCAGTAAAGTCTCTTGATCACTGCCCCTTTTGGGTAGCCCTAACAGCCACAATACTTCGCCAATCCATGAAATCTACTGCATTCTGAACTCACCCTCATTACAACACCTTGCTGAGGAACATTCTGGTACAACACAACTGGTTAACACTGCTGTCTACTCAATACTGAAAAAATCTAGGCTTGACCCTGACATACTGAGAACCTCAAACCTGTAAGCCACTACAACCTCACCGCCTGTCTTACTGGTGTTAAATCACAGATTTAAACAGGCTTCCTTCAATTTAAAACTTTCCTGGCCAGTCTTCAGAGTTTTCCATCAGTTTTGAAAAACCAATATCTCCTGACGTTTGAGTTCTGCCCTCATCCTGTTCATCGCTGTGTGTTTATCACTCTAGTGTTAGTTTCTAGTTTTTGGGACTTTCTCTTTTGTATTCAGATGTACAAATGTATAGTTGAATGTTATGAGAATGGGTTTTTTTGTGTCCTTGAATGGCAAAGGAAAATCCCTTATCACTTGAAGTAAGTCCTGCTGAATTTGCTGTGTTTGATGTCTATGTGTTCTGTTTCAGTGCATTGTGGGAATTGTAGGCACCAGTGTTTTTAGAGATAGGGGCGATCTCTAAAAGTCTGGATATCTTAAACTCTACTTCAGCCATTCCTTTTATAGAAATACATCTCTTGTGAGTCTATGGAAGTGTACTTTCATTTACCAATAGCATGATATTTTAATCTTTTGGGATTATGTCTACATGTTTTTAAAATGTGTCACCACTGAGAATTCTGATGGACTAGTAAATATTTCTTTCTCTGTCTTGAAGTAAAGATTTTACGAACTCTATTGCATTAGATGAAGCTGTAGAGAGTGTTTCTATAGGGAGTTCAGCCTGTGGTGTTCTCTCCCTGCGACTCTCCAGCTCTCAGTTACATAAACAACAAATCCTTGGCTCAACAATGACCTCTTGGTTAGGCAATTAATTGTGCACACATGCACACATACACACAGTCCATCCAAAGACTAATAGCCCAGACCCCCCACAAACAGCAGGTCAAGGTTGTAGGCACTGAGAACCAATCTCTCTCTCCATGTGTGTGTGTGAGTGTTCATTCCTGTGCGTCAGTGTTAGTGTGTGTCCCCTAATTAGAATGCTATGCTTTGGTAACAGACGTCTGTGGAATTTGAGCTGATATGAAAATAATTGCTTCACTTTGGCTTGGTTGTAACCAGCGGTGTGTTTGCACGGTCAGAAATTAAACAAAATATGCTCCAAAGTTTATGCTCAAGCTTTCTGTAACCTGTCTGCAGCCTGTCTCAGTGGCTATCTTACGCTGATGGAAATGTAAAGGGATAACACTTTAGAACTCAAATGATCGAGTATGTTTAGTTCATCAGTTTAATGCCAGACAGAAACCAGACTAAGGTAATGCTAGTTCCAGTTGAGGCTAACTAGCCTCACATCAGAGGGTGAAGTGAATCGTCTATTTACCAACTTTTACAATAGGAATGACTGTTTTTGAAGTACCCTAAAATGAATAATGACAGACATTTATTTATATGTATAAACGTATGTACTGTATATAAAAACACAAACCTTTAGGAACTGAAATATCATATTCTGTTTCTGCATAGAATTCATGCTTGATTAAGTGTATGCATTTCATAAGGCATTGAAATATATAGTTCTATTAGCTGATGGATAACTCATCACATGGATAACACACACAAAGTTCAAGTTCTACAAAAAATATATAATACGATTGGACAGCTTAGGCTACATCCCTTTTTTTATTTCTCTGAAACTCTCAATTAAAATAATTATATACAATATTACCCATAGTGCTTGGTCCAACTTTGATTTGTATGCAGGGTAACTGTCAACAAGTACCAATGTGAGGAAAGTTTTGAACTGATTTGGAATCCTATAAGATACAAATCTCAACTCTTAAATGACTCCATTTTCCCCTCGTCCATTTGTCTGTGAAGACAGGGAACAAGTCTACAGTCTTAGTTGTAGCAAATAAATATTTAGCTGTTTAAACACTAAATCCTCAGAGAGCCAGAAGGTGACAAAATGAAAAGGATAGTGTCTGAAATGGTTAAATTGAAGTGACTCTGCTTTTATGGACTCTGAGAGTAAAGTGTTGTTCCTATCAACAGCTGCAGTGTGTCATCCCGGGAGGAAACATGGAAGTGACACACAAACAGCAGGAATAAGAATCTAGGAATTTGAGGAATTTTCTCTTACAAAGGGAGACGTCACAGTGGAGATGCAGTAAATGTATTCTGTTTGTGTGTTTGTACGTAAGGAATGTGGCTGACAGTGTTTGGTCAGTTGTGACACAATGAGTGACATTGGGACCATAAAGAAGAATAGTTACTGACAAATAGCACTTGCCGTGTGTGTGTGTGTGTGTGTGTGTGTGTGTGTGTGTGTGTGTGTGTGTGTGTGTGTGTGTGTGTGTGTGTGTGTGTGTGTGTGTGTGTGTGTGTGTGTGTGTGTGTGTGTGTGTGTGTGTGTGTGTG
Organism: Eleginops maclovinus; assembly: GCF_036324505.1. Classification (NCBI taxonomy): domain Eukaryota; kingdom Metazoa; phylum Chordata; class Actinopteri; order Perciformes; family Eleginopidae; genus Eleginops; species Eleginops maclovinus. Next base: position 26,433,272 of record NC_086353.1, on the reverse strand, counting down.
TGTGTGTGTGTGTGTGTGTGTGACAATAGAAGAAAACACCTGCTGCCTTTATCACCAGCTAACACATTCTGTGGCCCCTCAGAGACAAAACTACAATATCCCTTCACACTGTAAAAACACAAACAACACATTTTTAGATGTGAGGAAGATTTCCTCAGGACGTCAGCTGTGCAATGTCATTCTAGTACGCTCGCGGAAGTTATGGATCATCTGCGTGCGTCTGCCAAGGTAAAACAACAATTTTCCTTGGATGGAAAACTACAAACGCAATTAGATACTGGTTAAAGCCGGGGGCTCTTATCATGTTGCTTCATGCGGGAGTTTATGAACATTGACAACAGAGAAATATATAAATACATATAATCTTCATTTACAACATTTGAATTAAAATTGTAATAATTCTTATCATGGCTGGCCCTTCAATACTATACTTTCCATGTCATTTCAATGAGCTAGGAACCTTCCTCAACAAAAAAGGACTGGTTGACCATGACTGAGGTGTGGTGGCTATATTCCCATTGAATTAGGCCCCTCAGAGGCTGAACTTCGCTCATCGCTGCAACGCTTATAAATAATAAAAATCTGTAATAAAGTTATAAGGATTTTTAACAAGGCATATATACACACAATAAGCAATAAGAACCCCACGGTCGACAAAAGTTTATTTCTGAGTTTAACTTCTTATTTTCTCGTCCCTGTTGTGTGACTGTTTCCCTTTTTGTTCCCCCCACATCCCCCCCTCCTATGTAAAGCCTCCTTAGGTTTAATGAAAGGCCCTATATCAATCTAAGTTATTATGATCATTATTATTATAACTATTAAAGGATGTCAGAGCTAAGCTCACCCCCATTGTCATAACTCTAACTCTCTCCAAATGTTACTCAAATCTTTATCTCTACATTTATTGCAACCATTCCAGTGTCTGATGAATTCCATCACAGAGATATTTTGTCAGTAGTTTGTAGAATACAACAAGAAAATTATCATTTAACTCAAAGACATACCTATAAATAGCAAAACTAGAGAAACTGATAACGTTGCATTGGAATCTTAATTTTTTCCAGAGCTGTAGGAGGAGAATAATAAAACAATAAACACAGGCTCATCTGGCATTTTGGCTCCTACATGAGGTGTAAATTCCCCTCGATGAAATGTGGTGAAGGTGAATCAGCAGCTGCGATTCGGTGGAAAGCAAGAACGACAACAACAAATGCAGCACTGCTCTATAAAAGAAAGATTTTGTGGTTTTTTATGTAGTGTTCATCAAGTCCACGTAACTGACTCCTGTTAAGGTGAAGGAGCAGCAGTTTCAAATCCTTGTTTGCATCCCACATTCTGTGTCAGTACTCAAAGATCATGACAACATACAATTTTTCCTTGGTAAACACAACAGTCTGATATATCAGCAACCTCACACCACCAAGCCAACTTTTAACAATTCAGATGCTGATGGAAGGAATGCCTTAATATACCATGCCCAGCCAAAAAAAAGGTCACACGCCTGTGGGGGCAGTGCTATGATCTGGGGTTGCTGCAGTTGGTCTGGTCTAGGTTCAGCAACGTGCCCAAAGAATGAGGTCAGCTGACTACCTGAATATACTGAAGGACCAGGTTATTCCATCAATGGAGTTTTTCTTCCCTGATGGTACGGGCATGTTCCAAGATGACAATGCCAGCATCCATCGGGCTCAAATTGTGAAAGAGTGGTTCAGGGAGCATGAGACATCATTTTCACACATGGATTGGCAACCACAGAGTCCAGACCTGAACCTGATTGAGAATCTTTGGGATGTGCTGGAGAACACTTTGCGCAGTGGTCCGAATCTCCCGTCGTCAACACAAGATCTTGGTGAAAAATGAATGCAAGACAGAAATAAATGTTGTGACTTTGCAGAAGCTCGTGGAAACGATGCCACAGCGAATGCGTGCCATAATCAAAGCTAAAGGCGGTCCAACAAGATATCACAGTGTGACCTTTTTTTTTGGCCAGGCAGTGTATAGGATTCATTTAAACACACTCATAGCTATTAGGGATTCAGTATCTTGCTAAAGGACACTTCAACGTGCGGAGGGTAGGAGCCACCAACATTCCCAGCTCGCTGTAACTCCTGAGCCTCAGCTACCACATGAATACTCTGATTACTACAACCCTTACTTTTTTAAGCCTAAAGCAATGCTATCAACTCTGTGAGGCTGACCTCAAGCTGTCAAGTATTTTAGGTCGGAGGAATGTCTCACACAATTTAAGATACAAAAATATACCGACAATATAACATTTTCATCAATGGCTAACAATGGCTCAATACATGTATCCATCCTTCAGTTGGTATTCATATTTTATCACGTTAAATTCTTAAATGAGCAACAAGTACCTACTCCTTCAAAGTATTAATAGGCCATACCCAAGTGATGATGTTTGGCAAGTTCTTAATGTGTAAATACATTCTTCCATTAAAACAAGCCAAAAATATTACAAGTATTATTAAATGTCTGTTATTGTTTAGTCAGACCGGCTTTTATGGTTAGGCCAACATCATACATGTAAAACCAGAGGAACTTTACATGATATCCTTTATTTACAGCGCTATGCTGCCTAACATTGTCAATTCAAAATGAAAGAATTTACATTTATGGGAGATGTGCATCAGGGGACGTTACTGGTGTGACAGTCTAACGTTGGAGTATCCCTTCTAAGTGGCTTCAACCTCTATGATACGACGATACTATTAGCCATTTCATGACAATCCATCTAATAGTTGTTGAGACATTCCATTGTTTTCTAAACTTAAATGAAACACCTGCATATCATATTAGTGCTACACTGTGTCAAATAGTTGGAAAAAGTTCCAATCAGACTTGAAACCTGTGGGGATTATGTGATGAAAAGACGTAAACCCTGTTTTCATGTCCACTTGGGAGTCAAGCTTTTTTCAGGGTTGAAAATTGGCAATCAAACCGCTGGGATTAATGAAACCCTTTTCATACAGTAGTCCATCAGGGACATCACAGAAAAACATTAGTTTAAAATATCTCTTATCCTGTTAAGTCACCAGGATAAATGGGTTGAATTGTTTTCTCTGTGGCTAAACAAAGGTTCCAAGGTTTTATTTGAATGTGCGCATTAGGGATTTCTCAGCTACGTCTCTTTTCTAGTTTGTCCTCTTGAACAATGGGATCAGTTTTAGAAGCTTTACTCATACAATGTTATCTTAGGAAGAATCACAGAAAACTGAGCATTCTGTGGAGGTGAGTCACACACACAGCACCAACAACAGCATATTTCTCTATTTATTCTACTGGAGTGATTTATTTTCACTGCTGATGAACTGCGATTGGAGAAATTGATTTGATTTGTGATTTGTTGCAATATTTATTTGACCATGTAAAGATTCAGTTTGCTACGGATGTTTTGATTATTGGCACTTGGATGGAAAATGGATTCGCGGGTTGATATTTAAGCGGTTGAGAAAGAGAAATGCAGGTTTTCAGAGATTTACAACCTACATTCATCCAAGGAAAAGTCATTACAAGGACGTTCAGAAAACCGAGACATTTTAGCAGTCAAATTCCATTTGACTATTTGAACAGAAAAAACAATTAAAAAAGAAACATTTTGACATTTCTTGGATCATGAAATTTGCTCAATAACACAAACATGCACATGAACATTTCACATGCTCAAATCATTTTGGAAAAGTATAAATAAACGAATCATGTCAATCATTTCAGCACAAGACTATTTTTCACACTGACCCAGAATCCTTTGGACGACAGGATAATGCTTCCACCTATTGGGCATATTTGATATATTTAAACTCTGCCTGCATCGTTTACATCCTATTTGAAAGAGCAGAATATATCCACTTAATTCTCATTTTGATCAGACAGACAGTTTTATGAACATGGTCTCCAGGATACTTTGTGACTTTTTACAGATGGAGGGTAGATTTTATTTTATTGTTTGTATATTCTTAGGGATGGAGCGTTACTATTACTAAACTATAAAATACTATATTCCGTTACAAATACTACATGTTAAATATATATACTGTATATATATGGAAGTAATGTAACCTGATTACATTCCGTTACTTTTGAATAACCTAACATTAAATGCAAAGCAAACAAAGAAAAGGGAAATTAAATATAAACTACATATGTTTTACTTAAGTGCATGATGTAAGACAACACAACGTGACCCTAGAAAAGAAGAATCCAAGATATTTGCTAACAACAATGTGTCCTCTTATATTATAGGCTAGGCTTACAGAATAGAATAATTAACAAATGCTGTTTTAGTGGGCATACATTGTTTATAGATATGATTGTATTTATTGCAAACAATCTTTGAATTTAAATTCATTTTCAATTTGTGTGTTTTATTTACAAACACTTCTGCCAGATTCTTTCGCTCTGCATAACAGCCGTGCGCACACCCGGAAAAACACAACCCCACGTGTTGTGGATGGAGACGGTTCAGCTGTGGCAAGCTCACAGAGAGCAACATCTAGCACCGGAACCCAAGAGTGTTGCCTTCAGAATAAAAAGTAGGAACAACACTTTTCGTGATTTACAATCATAAGAAGGTAAATATCAGAATGGTTTCAACAGATAATGATTTAAATTAAAACCTAGTTATGAGTTTGCAGTTATGTGATTCATGCATTTTAATAACATGACAAACTAGTGGTGTTATTGTCAGGACTTTAACGCAATCTTGTATTGTACTAATATTTTGAAGGTTTGAGCGGAAGTAGTTTTGTTCGTGTTAGAGGACTTTACACTGGTAGGAGTCACATGAGGTACTTCGTAGTTCACGACCAGGAGCAACAGCAACATACAGGTATTACTTTTTACAAACTCTTTGTTACTCTGCTCATTGTCGCTGAAAAGGAGTCTGTTTGGCATAATACCTTCTTGCCGCTTTGGGGGTCCAGCACACTTCGTCACCTAAATTCAACGCATTTAGCCACTGTTAGCTCGTTAGCGAACGTTACTTGGCTAACTGACTCGAGCGTGGAGCTAAATTAGCTAAACATTAATGATAGTGTGTCCATACTATCATTTCACTCTTTGACTACTTTTTCTAGGTTCGTATTTGAAGTAATTGTTAAGCTGACATGCGTTAGTTTTTAATAAAAGGACAACACTGGTCATGTTTACCTGTTAACACGTGTGCTATGGGATGGTAAGGGATCCCTCTAATCACATTATTTCACAGTGTATATTGTCAGGCTTGGACAGTGTAGGTGAACGTCACTAATGTGTCACCCTTTTAATCAGTCACTTGCTTCATGTTTAAACGTTAATGTGCGATTAAAAAGTGTTGGAGAAGTACTCATATCCTTTACTTAAGTAAAAGTACAAATAATATCTTCTTTAAGTACTCCTTAAAAAAAAGTACTCATTCTGTACTATGCCCCATTTCAGAATAATACAAAGTGCAGAAGTATAATCAGCTAAATGTGCTTCAAGTATTAAAAGTCAAAGTAGTCATTATGTAGGATGGGTCTTTTTCACAGCAATATATTATTATGGCTATTTCTATTATCCTGTTTTTACATGTAAGAGCCTTTTAGTAGTGTAGTTGGTCAATGTGAAGCAATTTAGGCAGTTAAGTACTGTTTAGGTCAGTAGTACAGGACTGCATGTATGTGTTTTATTATTTACAAAGTAGCTAGTGACTGTTATGATAAATATAATGGAGTAAAAAGTACGATATTTGCCTTTGAAATGTAGCAGATTAGAAGTTTAAAGTAGCATTCAGTGGAAATACTCACATTACTCAAAATAGTAGTTAAGTACAATACTTGAGTAAATATCCTTAGTTACTTTCCAACACTGATGATAAATTTGTTTCGGATGAAGATATGTTAATTTACCAAATGATTAACTGTCTTAGAGATTCTTTTATACCAACTGCCTTCATCGATTCCTAACATTTCTGTTTTTCAGATGGAGGAAAAAATACCAGAGGAGAATGGAGGGACGCTGCCAGCACATGTGGAGAAGGAAGAGGAGATGGAGGTTACCGTGACACCGCAACTAGAAGATCCCATCGTAACCCCCGGCAACTCAGACATATCAAACACAGAGGTACAGATGGAGGAAACGACAGCAACACTTTCCTTACGGAGTGTGTTCAAGACCGAGGAGTCAGGCGATTCAGACAGGTAAACACACACACACACACACACACAGGTATGGGTGGTTTACAAGGACATTTGACCCATACCAGCCCAGCAGTGGTTTATTTTTATTTTTTTAATTCCTGTCTACTTAGAATTCAAATATTGTCAAAGAATCCAAAGAAAAGAAAATCTAACATTTGACTGGATTATGAGGACGGGGTGGGAGGAGGCGTTTCCTAGCACAATGGTGACTTATGAGGACCTCCCTTGTTTATTGGGACGTAACCCATACACACACATAATCAGGAAAAACCCTTGTTTGTGAGGACCACGCTGGCTTAACTGGACATTGGCAGATATTATATTAATATTCCTGATGGCTGATCAACTTGGGCACAAGGAGAGTGAAGCAAGCTGGACCGGGTACCTCAGTCATAGTGATGCACCGATGTGAAGATTGTGTCCGATACCGATAACCAATATTAATATTGCTGTTGTGGCCGATACCGATATTTACCAATGTCGATATCTCTGTATAGAAAACACTTTTTTGGATAATCAAATAAAGAGCTATTTTCCAAAACACTTTTTTTTTTGCTTTTGTAATTTATTTTCAGAAATGACTGATATTTTGAAACAATTTAAGACCAAAACATGTTAATTAAAAATATTTGTTTATATAAAAATACATTTTTACAAAGGACACAAGTGTGTCCTAAACTGACACTATAAATAAGCCAACCCTGAGTATTCTCAATAAACATCTAACTCACTTGAGACCAGGTCACTGTATTCTGTGAACATTGTACAACAGTTCAAAACTTTAACGTACAGTAGTAGGCCTTAAATGGCCAAAGCCAAAAGTATTGATATATATATATATAAGCATTGATAAGGTAAAATGTGAAAATGGAGCCAGAATAAACTGGACTGAACAGACACTGGCTTTTACAGTCTTCTACAGTAACTGCCCAGTACTTTAGCGTTAGGGTTAGGCCTAACCCTTGGCCTTCCCAGGCTTTGGCAGCAGATGAATGTTGTACCTAGCAAACAGGAGCATTTCTGCTCTCTCTGTACCGATCCTATTTCTCTTTTCGCTGACAACATTTGAAGCGGCAGATAATAGACGTTCACTATCCACGCTAGTGCAAGGAGTGGACAGGTACTTGCGTGCTACTGGGGTGAGGGCAGGGAAGCGGGTCATGTTTCTTTGCCAGTACTGCAGCGGGCTCACGTTTCTGGGGATGGTGGGCTCACTCAGGTAACCATGCACCTAAAAGAAATATAGACCAGTCAAGTGTATACATATACATCTCTGGCAAATCATCAGGAAATTATTATTCAACATTTGCATTCATGACACCAAATGAAATAAAATAACTGTTCATTCAATTATCATTTTTTCTTGTGAGGCCAAAACTCTGAATTCAGAAAACTGTACAGGTCCCAGTATATGTAGGCCTAGTCATTTCAATGTAGTAGCCAATTGATAAGATTGTTTCACCATCTATCCACTGGAGAGAGCACCTACCCCATCATTGGTCTGCCCAGTAGACCCTTTACAGGCCTATCACTGAATTTTAGAAAAGACAGACTATTGAGATGCACCCATTACACTATCTCATAACGGAGAAAAGACAGACTATTGAGATGCACCCATGTTAGCCGTGGTGTGCACCAGCAATCCTACAAGTTCAATAATAACTATGGACCGCAGTTTTTCATGAGATTTGACTGTCAATAAATGATCTGATCACACAAAGAAATGTGAAATACCTAATTTGAATACAAGACTATTAAAAGATTATCTGATTCAAATAGTATATTAACCTAGTAGCCTACCTGCACACTCGTTAGACCTGTTCATCCTGCTCCTTTTCCTCCAGAATTTCATCGAACATGTCCAGGAACGAATGCCCTTCACTTGGCGTACACATTCTCTTTTCTTCTGGCTCAGCGTCTTCTGCGTCTGGTGTAGGCTCATCTGTGGCACTGGCGCTGGTCGTCGCTGACGCTGTCATGTTGTTCACTTCTTTCTCTAGCTTGTTTTTTGCCACTTGCTTGAAGTCTGCGTCAAAGTAGCGATGTTTGTATCTGGGATTGTTGCCAAGTAGTAGAGTTGCTCGGAGAAAGTGGTTTCGAATCTTGTGCTCAGCGACCTCAATCACCTCGCTGAATCCTTCGTCTTCCACTGCTGAAAACGGTTGGTCATCAACAGCGATCATCTTTGTTGTTGCCATGCTCAATGCCTTTTGCTTCAGGTGCTTCTTGTGGAAATTCTTGGTCTTTTCCAGTGCTTGTTCTATGGGGTTACCGACTGGTGTAGCTGCCGTAGCTTTCTTCCGCTGCTTGTTAGCATTGGCTAGTTTCTCATATTCTTTGTAGGCTTCAGGATGCTTGTTTTTTAAGTGGGTCATCAAATTGGTCGTATTGAACAATTTGACACGCACTGCCCCTCGCATCACCCGGCCCTCACAATCATTGCATACAGCATAGTGAGGATCCTCTTCATACATTTTGGAGAACGACCAAACAGACGACATCGCTGCTCCCTCACCAAAGGCAAAGTCAAACTGACTTTTTTTGTTGCCTCCAGCACATACTTCGACACATCATGTGACGTGTAAATGTATGCGCTCGTGCAAAAACAAACATCCCCGCCCCGCACTCACATCAAAGCCTACACACACTTCAAATACACAGGAATAGTTATCGGCCTGTTCACATCGGCCCTATTTTGACACCGGAACGATACCGATGTGTAAAAAAATTATATTATATTATATATGATATATCGGCGGTCGATATATCGTGCACCACTATGATAAACCCATTGAAAACGTATACTATAATACTACAATATGGATCCGTATTAAAGGTAGAGGCAAATTTATCTAAAAACATTGAACATATACTGAGTAAAGTCCCTTTCACTGGCAGCGCTATATCTGCTTCCTCCCCAAGTGGAACACATGCAGCACAGTAGTATTGCCTGTGATATAGCAGACTTTCCCTGCAATTCTCAAAGAGTTCCTTTCTCCATTGCAAGAAGAAGCTTTGAGATTTCTGCAACTTCTATAGTTGACTCCGGCAGACAATACAATTCTCTGTGGACCCGTATATCGTGGCCCAAAAAGTTGGCAAGTTGGTCCAGCTCATTATTCTTGAGGTTGAGGATTTGGGACAATGTTGCAATGTGCTTGCGAAGATGTGTAGACCTCAGATTTTCAGGATTTTTTGCACCACACATACGTGCAAATAGTCTCATGCAGTCCTGTCCTCTGTAGTAGCTCGTGTAGGGGCACTGTGGCCGTCCAAATAGGAAGGGATTATCCTTGTGCACATTACATGTGTCCCTCTTCTCTGCAAGGACCGTTACTGCACTAACAACTTCAGGGTTTAATAAAACAGCAACTTTCCTCCCTCTTTTGCCCATGATTTCCACCCTGCTGAAGTGTCTGGCTAGCTTTTGTTCAAACGGTGACAGGCTAGCAGCTAGGTCACCATGAAGCTCAGTTTGGTCTCTTTTCTTGAAGGACTGAAGTGTCATTTTTGAGACTTTTCCTGCACAGCGTTTATTAAAGAGGATTGTTTGAGCAAGTGTCACCCTAGCAAGTTCTGCGTACGCATGAGGAGACTGATGCTCTTTCAGGTTTTCAAAGGCGCCAGCCAATTTCTCCTACAGGTACTTGTGCAAAAGTTGAACATCCTCTGTGAATGGTATGGTGGATGGTTTATTGAACTTTGACTTGCTCAAAGTAGCCAGTGCAGTGTGTGAGACTTGTCCTGCCCATTCTTTTGTGCAGAGTTTTGTGAATCGTTCCACTGCTTTAATCAAAAAAGAAAGCTTTATATTAAACCAAAAGAATCTATTACTGTATGTCACAATGCAGCACAAACATTTCAAAGTCAGTTAAAATGGTATAAAAGACAATGAACATACCAGTGATGAATTCATCTTGAGAAAGCAGGATTTGTGCCATGATCTTGAACACAGTAAAAGCACATTGAAATGAAAAGTTAGCAAGTTGTGCTGGTGCTTTTGTTTTAGTTTAACATAAATAACTACACTAAACATTGACAACAAAAACTGCATTTGAGTGACATAAATACCAACATTTGCATGTGTAACCAAGCCATCTGAAAGGGGTGAAAGATCCACTGCAATCCACACAGTTGTCCAAATCATTGAGCTGCACAAGCAAGTATATGGTGGCACTGAAAAACCAATAATAAATGACTGTTAAAAAAAGAAATCATACACATTTTAAACAAAATTGGAAATGTGGAATAAATAGATTTAACCATAGACTACACTAGAATATATGGATTAAGCACATGTCCATAATGTTAAACTAACATTAAATCTTAAAAAATATCAAAATTGAAAAACAAATATATCTTGAATAAATAGAATATAATATTCACTTCAAAGGTGATGGATAACTGTAACAACATAGAGCCAAAAAATGACTGACTGATGTGACTTTTAGAGAAGATTTCATTAAATTCATGACTTTCAAGGGGTAGAAAAGTATTTGATATTCCATGAGTTTTGCAGAACCTCTATGATCATGGAAACCTTTAATATAATCTCTAATATAATACATAACCAACTTGTGCATCCCAATATGTGAAGGAATGTATAAGGGGCTTTGTCAGAAAAGGTGTCCTCATAATTCAGGTGTGTCAGGTGAACATCTGACACACAGCCCAGTTTGCTGCCTGATCAACATGTAGGTGGGGGAGGGGACTGGTGAGAAAAGGTTTCCTCATAATTCAGGTGTGTCAGGTGAACATCTAACACACACAAATGTTGTTCTGGTCCTCGCAGGACACTGTGTCCTCACAGTCCTGTGCTGTGTCAGGTACTTAACAACATTCAACAGTGTCCTGGATTCCTGAGCACTGTCATTTCCTCAAACACAACAGAATTATGATTGGATGTTAAAGCATGACATCACAAGAATATAGTCAACTTACAGAGTCATCCTTTGATATTTCAGGACTGGAACTGACCCCTGTCATTTGGTCATCATTTCCACCCGTGGCTTCCTGTGTATGAGTCAATGACAGGAACAAATATGAGATTACTTTGAGCAGAAACAATTCTCTTTCATTCCACAAACCGTGGGTTTTGACACTGGCTATGTTTATTGCAGAAATGTCAGTCAATAGTCAGCAGAGTAGAAGGAAGACCGGAATAATGAGCCTATAATAAAGACTTAAGGATGAAAAGCATTTCTAATATATTGAAGCAAGTAACTGTGATGGCACAAAGCGCGACTTGCCTTTTCTGGTGCTGGTTCACTTTCATTGACCTTCAGGTCACATAGTGCTTCACAGGGTGCCTGCATTGGAGGAAATGTAGTGTTGTCTCATCATGCTATCACTTAGTGGTCATTAAAAAGAAGACAGGAAAAATTAGTCATGTGCACGTTCCTACAATGACCCAGCTGACCATCTACTCCACCTAATGCTGTGAACCTGTTCAATATTCATTAATTAAATATCAATCTCAAGGTAATACTGTTGTACTGCACATCAGTATGGTTGTGCTTCAGTTGTAGGCATGCCAAAAGTGAAAAAGTTAAGAGAAAATGAGAACCTAAACTCACCATTGAGTGCCACTGCCAAGAGGAATCAGCCTTATTTAAATGTTATCTCCTCTCCTGGAAAAATTTCCCTGACAGCAAATAGGCACAAATGTGGCCTCCCGTTGACCATTATTCTTTTGACTTTGCAGTTATGATGTACATGATCACCATTCACTAGTCATCCCAGTGTTCCGTTTTGTTTTGAAGCATTTATGCTGTGAGATAAATAGACCACAAAAAAACTTGGCTTGGGGTTACATACTTAAAAGTGATACTGCAGTCACACGACTGCTGCTGAAAGTTGCTAGTAGTTAAGTAGCTATTGAGTAGAGAGCTTGGTCTTGATTGGGAGATTAGTTGCTACTTGTCAAGAGAGAGGTCAGAGTTGGCAACCACAGAGAGCCGGATGGCATGCTTCTGCTAGAGATGCAAGTCGGTGGAAATTATTGGCTAATTCTTATCACATGACATGTGGTGCGCCTGCTCCATTCGAAAAAGTTGAGATTTTTTCACTCTGTGCGGCACGAACAGGCGCGTCGCACCGCCTGTACCCCGCCTCGGAGTCGGCTTTCACAAATGCAAATATGTAACCACATGCCAACCCATAAATAAAAAAACTGACAACTTCTCTCCAGACAAGTAATACTCTTTTTTGGTCATTTTGGTAAATAACCAAGCAGGATACTTACCAATACTTCTTCCCATTCCACATGAAATCAAATGCATATTTGTTGTTTTTGTCATCCGCCCCTTCACTCCGAGAGAAAACTCCACGGTACTCCACCACAAAACTTTTTGGTTCATGGTACTCTCTTGTAAACACACCTCTCCCTGAAGAAAAGAAAAGAAACATCAACATGAGCTCGAGTAACCACTCTCATGTGTGGCTCTATTTTCAAAGAGATATTAAATAAATAGTTTAAATGAAAGTTTAATCATTATCTACTCACCCTCATGTGGAGGTGTTGTGTGTGAATGTGGGGTAGGGGAGTGGCTAAGGTCACATCCCTGGGACAGTGTGTATTGAGGATGAGGGTGGATGAGCTTCGATAAACTATTCATCTTCTTTAATTTAAATCAATTACTCTCAGTATTAATAGCCTTTCTGATTTTTTTAACTAACTATTAGGAATTAACTTATATTAATTCCTCACTTTTACACCGGGCTAAAATTTTAAGGTGACTACACTAGGAGAAACAAACAATATGCTGGATCGAAAAACTTGCCTAATAAGCTTTCCCTCTAGGAAGGCTTTATCCTGTCCTTGAACAATATGTTCCAGCGCATCTTGGTCAGGAGTCTTTCTCCTCCTCCTCCTCTCAGTCGTGTTTGCTGTAATAATGTCCAGATAATAACATAACATTTCAAACAAGCTTTAGTAAATGCCGTGTCACATTTGGCATTCCTTTTAACACTGAAACTGTTGAGTGAGCTATATGTCATGGCCAAGTCAATTCAGACATTCTCTCTCAACATTAAACATGTTTCTCTAGGTACTTGAATCAGGTCAACTGGACTTCGCTTTTGATGAAGCATTTAACCTGGACAAATGAGTCCTTTGCCGGTCAGAGCCGTCAATCTACTCAAGGGATTACAGTAACCAAGATGGCTCCGACCGGCAAAGGACTCTGTGTGGTTGAGTTGTATCATCTGTATAAACAGTCATTTTTAATAAACCATCTGTACACTTATGAATTGGGCAATGCCTCGTTTTGTATGTTAAGACCCTCATTATACTACGGGGAAAGTTTCATGTTGTGTCGAGCCTTCTGAGTCTTTTAAAAGTAGCGATTTTGACGCGACAGTTGAAAGTGCCCCTAGCTTCCCATTCAAAAGGCAATTGGACCCGAAAACGTATACGCTCAATCTCAAAAATGGCGTTCCCAGCGTAATTATGCTTTTAATGGAATGTTTGACTCCGGTACATTCACAAAAAGACCCTAGGTCCATTCTGGCGCTTGTTTTCCTTTACCACAATGTCTACTTCCACATCAGTCATTCGCTGAATGTTTGATAATCAGAAAATAACATGTCATTTCTTCATTTACCTCCACGTCGCTCACTGTCCCCCCTCCTCGCTGCAGCTTGATCCGACGTGAACTTCAGCTGAACCGATGTTACTTTAAAGACGTTTCTCACCACGACGCTTCACCTCACAAACAACATACGTTCGAAAAGCTTAATTTATCTACACATGTCTGGGATGTACAGTTAATCAATTACTCGACGGGGACGCGCTGGTGGTTCAGATATTTTGTTTGGGTGAGCGAGGTACAGAGTGAATGGAGAGAGAGACTTTGAAAATCATTAAAGAGAGCGAGCGCCGATCAGATGAACAAAACAAGTGAATTAGAGAAATGGACCGGGCCAGAGGCGCTGAGTCTGGGCTACATTACCCGTGGTTCGGCCGGCTTGGTTTTGAATTTTAAGGCCCGTTGAGCAAACCCGACGCGATTTCAAAGCTTTTCCCATTCGGAAAATATCTTAACTTGTATGCTTTTATTCAGTCTTTAGCTGAGGTGGCAGTTTGTAGTTAGCCTATTTCACCAAAAAGATGGCAGTTACTGTTGATATTTATGTTTGTCAGCTTGGTAGAAGAGAATGAAATGCAGCAAATTTACAATAAACAAACTAAAACTAGTAATCAAACAATTGTTCCTTACCTCTTTTTCTTCTTTCTCATTAAATCCCCGTAATGATCGAGTAGATCACTGAGTAGAACGTCACTGAAGCGCTCAGCTGATTAATTGTGCTCATTTTGTGTGTGGGGTGGCGGGAAATTGTGTATGAACCCAAGTGGGGCGAAGAAAAGTCTGTGTGACTTTGTGTGTGAAACACAAAAATGTCATGTCTCCGTACTTAGGGGAGAAAAAGTGCGGGAAGCTTAATGGCGGCCTCCTGAATGCTTCTACACTCTTTGAATTATGGGATTCATAATCCCCTGGTATCCCGCCAATGTGAGAACGTAGTCTGATAAAATGTCCCCATAAGCCGGAATACCAACGCACACACACACACACACACACATCAGTTGGAGAAAATGCTGGTTATTAGTGTATTTGAGCTGCTTGTAAGGGAATGGAAATGATGAACTCCCTCTGATGCTCTTCCTTTCCCCTCCCCAGTGACAGCTCTTCATCCTCCTCCTCTTCTTCCTCCTCCTCCTCCTCGTCATCCTCTTCTCCATCTGCACCTGTTTTGGCGGATGAAGACGATGACGAGGGTTTCAGCCAACCAGCGCCCATCAGAACCAGAGATGAAGTCCTGCTGGAGGTCAGTCTGTGGTTGTGTGTTTATAGTTTTAGACTTCCCGTTCCTCGTTTTCAGTTGGTTGTGTTTACAGTGAATCGTAGTGGAACAGCTTGGCCTGCATAAAGTATTAAAGGAATGAGTCCTCAAAACCCAGAAATTAGTAAGCATTTTACCACTTCTGGTTTCCTCGTTCCAAAGTCAACATTTGTGATTTTGGTTAGAGGCCTGAAATAGTGTCTGTGGTTGATACAAACAAAATATTTTTCCACATCTCACATGCGGTTTCAACGTGTCAACTTGTAATTCAATTTTCAATTTTACAGTTTTATATTATCTTTAATATGAAACTCAACGTACCAGGACGATCCTAATAATGATCTTTCTCAGCCCTGGAACCGTAACAGTTTTGTGAGGAAAAATGAATAATATTAATAATCATTATATATCTTAAAGGTGAGACAATAAGTCGACTAAGGGCCTGCAGTGACGATTGGTACGCTAGAAAAATCTTGATGGACGGCAGCCCGAGTAAATACCCCCCTGGTAGATGTCTGAAGCTTCAATGTGTCAGAACCAGGCGTTGTTTATACGTTTCTTAATGAGACTAGAACGCGTCATTAGGCGGTGGTTATCCGAAGCCAGGGGATATTTTCCATTTGTAGCCTAATGTGAGTTATTAACTTCTGGCTTGTGCATTCATGTTGAAAACCGAAAAGTCTACTTGCCAGCACGGTGAACCCGGAAAAATAGAGTAAACCAAGGTTTGATGTTAGAAATGTATAGTACGGGTCCCTGGCACATAGAAACAGCCTGGTGCATCAGTTTGCACATACTACTTTAAAGCACGTGTGTCTCTGTAGTTGGCATAAAAAGGTGGAATTGTTTGACGAGCGATTTAAAGGCTGATGTGAACATTTTTAAGTTTAAGAAAATGTATAAAGAAAAAGTAATCAGAAAAGAAATAAAGTAGACTTTTGATTGTGATGTGGTTTTGTGTTTCTGTAGGTATTTGTAAGCAACTGTGACTGACAGAATATTTGCTTTGTTTTATGGTTATTTGATTTTTTATGATTTGATTTTTATAAGGGGCAGGTTAAATAAGATTTTCTCCTCCCTGCTCCTTTCCACCATGTGTTATAAAATGTGTGTTAAGTGTACATGTTTTGTTTTAAAATAACTGCCATGTGTGGAATAAACAAATAAATAATGTTGAGCAATTTGCAAAATGAGTATAAGTTGTATTAATTAGCATTAGTTGGCATTATAGCCAATATGTGGACAATAGTTTAAAATGGCTTGGCCTATTTTGGAATAATTTGGAGTGGTTTCGGGTTTTTTTGAGGATGCTGGATCCATTTCTGACACTAATTCTTGATGAAAATGATAACCTCTACTGTGGACAATGTTATTTTCAAATAAATAAGCAATCAGTCCAATTCAAATGAGTCCACTAAAACTACAAAAAGGATCAAATTCATCAAAATCAGCCCACCGAGAATACACTAATGGCAACTTTCTGCAATTTAGGATCCTGATAATGAAATGTCAGAAATGGATTCAGCACTCTCAATAACTCCAAAATTGTCCAAATCTGCCAAGCCATTCAGCCATCTAATGCTAATTGATTCTTACTAACGAAAGTTATGGTAATTGAGCAAATTGCCCTACGTGTGCAAGTCAGCATCTGGCAGTTTCTATGTGCTGGGGACCTGAACTATACATTTCTATCCTAAAACTTTGGTGAACTCAACATTTCCAGGTTATTGGGGATATTGTGTCAACAAACGTACCTTCCTACCAGAGCAAAAGCTGACATTGTGTCTGTGTGCAGGAGCTGCCAGCAGTGGAGGAGGTGTTGGTGTCCTTACCGGAAGATGCCGAGCTGCAGCCTGTAGGCACAGTTTCCAGTATTCTGCAGCAACTTGGTAAGTATGGACACACGCTGAGGTCACACTGCAACACAAACTGTGTGATTTCTAAAGAGGTGGGAAAACTCAGCTCTTCTGATGAAGATAATACTGGGGTTGTGGTCAAATCTTTTTATTCTGCTTAGGAAGGTTCCTACGGGTTTGAAGTACCAAAGTGGCAGCCATGATGAGGTCTGTTTGGATTCTGTAGGATGGGAAAGGAGCTTAAATGCTTCCTTAAATATCTCCTTTTACATAATATACACTTACATCCTTTAAAAAAGAAAGGGAGATACTCCTTTCCCACAATGGAGCAATGTTTGGTCATTAAGTTGTAGTTCATCCCCACTCGTGTTTTCGAAACAAATTAACAAACAAACAAGGACAACACCTCCCCCATGCCTCCCTTCCCAAAATCACACACACATTATTTTTTTATCTATCATGTTTGAATTTTTGATATGCACAATAGTTTGTGTGGAGATGTAACAAACTATCATACTCAAATAGTTTGATTCTATCATACTTCAGGATTCATGTTGATTAATACGAGTTAACACGCTTTTTTTCACTCTCCTTTCTTGATTTGAATGGATGTCTTTAAAAATACTTTTCACTGTTGTCCATGTTTATAAAAGGATAATAACGCACGGGGTGAAATAGCTAGAAGTTCCATGTACAGTAAAATGTGGTTTCCCCGCGAAAGACAATCATCAAATACATGCTTCGTTGGATCGTAATTACGTTGCCTAGTGTACGTGCAGTTGAATTCTCCATGCACCTCAGGGGTCTTTTCCTAAGTCCTGATGACTCATCTTTTCCTAAAACCCATGTCATTTTCACTGAGGTTGGGGAAAAGCAGTTATAAAAGGACATAAGACCGTTTTTTGTTTTTTTTTATGAAACCTTGAAGTGGAGTTTTGTGATGTTCATCTCTGCCCTGTCTCTGCAGTGATAATCCAGTCTCTGAAGGACACACCCCCTCTGACTGACGACAGTGTCATCTTCACTTCTGATAGGCTGGCTGTTGGCAAGGTGTGTGTCTGTGTGTGTGTGTCTCTCTTTACCTCTGACCAGGGGTGTGTGATGTCATCAGTGTGTTTCTGCATGCTCATGTTCTGTTCCTGTGTTTAGGTGTTCGAGGTGTTTGGCCCTGTCTCCAGCCCGCTGTACATCCTGCGTTTCAGCTCTGAGGAGCAGATAAAAAGCAAGGGCCTGACCCAGGGACTGACTCTGTATTACACACCTTCCATCAAAGAATACGCAAAGTACATCCTCACTCAACAGCTCCAAGTGTAAGTTGCTCTTTAAAGTCCAGACTTTCAGAAGGCTGAGGTGATGTTAGGGAAAGGCCTGAAATCTAATTACCATCGTATCATCCTTGTTTTTTTTTTAAGAAGCCATCACTTTTGATACGTTGAAGTGAAGTTTGCTCCTCACCAAACCTAACTTGCATTAAATGTTTTTGCTTAAGCTTTAAGGGATCTGATGCATCATGGAAGAACGACCAGGAACCACCAGCAGAGGTAAGCACACACACTGTTTAAACATCAGTGTGTGATCAACTCAAGCTACAGTTAGCCTCTACTGTACTCGGAAACAGGTGCAGAAACTACACTGGCTTCAAATATTAACAATTAGCATTGGCTACATACTGGACAATACAAATATTTGTTTGTTCATTTAGCACGTCACTAGGATCATTTCCTTTGTTATATTTGCACAAATCAGACTACATATAAATGCTGAAACATGTTTATCAGCTAATAACATTCCCTCATATCGTGTGGGGACTGTCCTGCGTTTCAGAAGTCATAAAACAGGTCAAATCAGTTGAAACGGTTAAACTCCTGTTAACAAGTGAAGTTAATCCGTAGTTTCCACTCTGCTCTCCTCGGTTCTCTTCTCAGGCTTTAGATTACAGTGATGACGAGAAGGAACAAGAAGCGAAGAGGAAAGGGAAGAACGCCCGGAAGAAGAGGCCCAATAACCAACCAGGTAGCTGCACACAGTCACTGATGTTGGGATGCTTTTGGTGCTGATTTAAAGGAAAGGTTGAAAGGATCATTTATAGCAAACAGCCTTTATTGCTTAGACCATTATGCTCCTGGTAGAATATCAAATAGAATATAAAAGGTGTTAGCTTGGTTAGCCTAGCTCACTCCTGGTCCAGCTGGTAGACGCCATGGACGACAGCTGCTGTACTGAACAATATCCCCACACTTGCCTCTCTTTCTCTGGGTCTATCTCTCTCTTAGGCCATAAAGCTCCAGTTATAAAGACGAAAAGAATGACAGTTGTGCACTAAAATGACGCGTACCTCATGGGAGCTGGGGAAATGTTAATCCCTCACGTAGAATTTGATTGACATCCATCTATCACAACTCTTTTTACAACTTCTTCTTTCCTCTCCAGATAATCCTGCCCATGTTGCCCAGAACCCCTTGCAGCAGCATCAGCCGCAGCATCAGCAGCCACAGAACGTCAGGGGTTTCCCACCAAGACATGCAGGGGCTCCCCTCAGGCATCACAACCCGAGGAATAAACAGCCAGCGTTCAGCCACACAGCCCCTCCACACACACCCAGACACACACACTTGCCCCCCATGTACCTCCCCCCTCCCTGTCCTTACCCTCCTCATCCACTTCCTCATCCTCACTTCTTTCCCCCACCCAACTTCCCCATGTACCCTCCTCCTCCCCCACCTCACTCTTTCTTCAATCCGTCTTTCTCCTCTCCTCGCTGGCCTCCACATTTCTCTGACCTCCCTCCTCCCCCGCCGCCTCCTCCTCCTCCTCAGTGATGCCTACCTCACCCTCTGTACATGTAGACTGTAGACCCCCGTTCATTCAGCTGTGCAATCAGTGATATTAAACCTACAGATGCTCGGCAATATACTGTTATAGATATATAGGTCCTAATCGAAATCGTATTTTTGTTTATCTTTAAGTGACTTTCTCTCTTTGTCAAATCCCCCCCCCCCCCTCATTCACACATGCTTACTGAAACCTACTCACCTTAAACACCAGACACTGAAGAGGCTGAAGCTTTGTGCAAGTGTCATGACGGCAGCACGCTTGATTCCATTTCCCCACACACACAGATGTTTTCTATTCTAACCAAACGGGAAGCTGGGAGTCATGGTCAGGGGTTTCCTGGTTCTATATGATTTATATTTTTAATTATCCAGCAGGAAAAGATGTGTGAAAATAACCTCTCCATCTTACACCTGTATCGTTACATCATGAGAAATGAACTGGCCAAAGTTTGTAACTGATGTGCCCAGCATGGCTCCGGCATTAGAGAACATTCCTCCTGGGCTGCATTCCAAATCTCATACTGCCTCTGTGTGCTCAGGTGTCCGTACAGAGTGTGTACGCAGGAAGCAGACACACTGCAAACTCACCACATGCTTCACATCAACCTTTCCTTTTTGGCATTCTGAGTTTCAAATTTTTTGGTGGTATGGGTATTTGAAGGCACCCCTGATCTCACACTGACAGATGTGTAGCGGCCTCTCATGAAACATGTGTAAGGCTCATTCAGGGGTCAGCTACTTTGCACCGGCATATTTAAAGAAAACTTATTTCCCATTCGTGTTTTTTGTCAAATTTCACTTCGGCAGAATTACGTGCACTCTAAGCAGATTGTGAAAGCCTGACTGTGTGTGAGGCTCATATACACACTGTACACTCTGTGCTACGTTAATTCATTTGTTTTTAGTTCATTTGTAAAAAAGAAATTAAGGAGCACCTCGATAATGGCTGAAATAACACACAGCTAGATTGAAGTTGAGTTTAAGACGTACATGAAATGTCTAAAGATGATTTATGATATACTGTATATAACAGTTATAGACTGGAAGAAGGATGAAGGTTTTAAGATGATTTGTTTAAATAATCAACTCATTTGTTCTGTTAGGATGTCACATGTCATATTTTATATGTACTATATTTTTTTGCAGCCGAATGCTCTGTCAGTGTTGACACTTTTCCACTTTTCACGAGCTGCGTCAATGGAAATAAATGTCTGAGAGCATCCTGTGTGTAAGCCTGTTGTGTAACGCTGCTGTTCCCCAACAGGATGTTTCTACACAGTAACACTGGAACATGTCACTGATAATTATATATTACATCAGTTCCATTTAAATGCTGAGGCATGAAGCAAGGACTGTAGACAGACACCACCATCAGATTAAATTAGAATGAAATCATTGATCTGGACAAACACTGAGTTTGAAGTCTTTTCAGGGTGATCCTTAGAATTACATGAAATTATATCATATCACATCATATATGTATTTTATTTTGAAAGGGGAACTTGATTTTCTTATGATGAACACTTCTCATTGTGACATTTGTATGAACAATATGAGCAATCAAATCAAACACTTATACAGCATATCACCAAATGTTAAGTTAAAAAGAAAAATTATCTCAACAATATATTCTCAATTTGTTTTATTTTCACATATTACATAAAGGTACTTTAAACAAGAAAACACACTTGCTAAAAATGAACAAGTCCTACCTCTCCTTATGCAGCCCTGTGTAGCAGAGTGGGACAGAAGGTCATTGAGACTCAGATGTAATGTGAGGAAACCTCTGCTTGGACAATGCTTCCTCTCCACAGCGCAGGAAAAGATGTAAGCCTTGCATAAACATCACCCATAAGAACACTTCTGTGTTCTTATGGGTGATGTGAGAACCCCGCAGCTGCCTGAAAATAGAGCGTCACATCAGCATGGAGGTCAGCGAGTATCAGCAGTTCCCCGAATCTCAACCCGAGCATGCTGCTGTAGAGAAGACCCCAAAGACTGGTGAGTGATGAGAGGGTCTGACAGTGGAAGGGGTTTATCTGTACAGTATACAAATATAACAAAAGAGATTAGAGGATCCATTACTTCCACATCTGCCGTGTTTCCTGAGGCTGAATGCAGTGAAGTACATTTACTGTACTTAATTGCAATTTTGAGGTACTTGTACATTAACTAAGTATTTTCATTTTATACTTCTATTCCACTTCATTTCAGATAGATAGATACTTTATTGATCCCAATTTGGGAAATGTTTTCATTACAGAAGCAGCAGTGTGTTCAGACATTAAAAAACAAATGTTTAATATATGGGATAGAGAATTAACAATTAAAAACAAAAGGAAATTGAAAAATCAAATATAAACAACATAAAATATTTTAGATAATTCAAAAGCAAACTGCGGAATATAGGCTTATAGGAGCATAGACATGCTGTATATACGTATATAGGATAGTATATAATAAAGAAGCCTGCATTTATACAGTGATGTAAAGTAACTGAGTACATGTACTACTCATTTTGAGACTTGCACTTTACTTGAGTATTTCACTTTTTGCCACTTTGTACTTCTACTACAGTTCAGAGGTAAATGTTGTACTTTAACTCCACTGCATTTATTTAATCCCTTTAGTTACAGATTTGGATGAATGATGTGAAATACATTTATCCTAACAGCCACTAGCTGCTTTGTGTGTGTTGCAGAGCGCCTCCTCCTCCCTGTGCTCCTCACTGTGGCTCTGCTGATTGTCCTGCAGGCCGCTCTCAACCTCTCTCTGAGACTGTCTCTCAGTCAGCCCGCTGCTGGAGGTAAGCTGCAGCTCTCAGATCAGTGTTCCTCTTCTGTACTCTGGCACGTTTATTATTCATACAGCACCTTTCAACATTAGGAGCATTAAGCGGTGGAATCATGTTACAAAATGGCACTGAAAACCTTTTAAAACAGCATTAAGAAGAGAAGAGAATAAAATAAACATAAAACAAGTTCATGTTACATAGAATAATACAGGAACATAAGATAACATAGGAGGTACTTTATTGATCCCAAACGGGGATTTTTTTACATTGCAGCAGCATAAAACAAAACAAGGAATTGCAGAGAATTAAAAATCAAAAAGTAGAAATAAACAATTCTAAAAATAGAAACATCTCAAAATAGAAATAAATCAGCAATTGAGAGTAAAAATAAATATATACAGTTTAGTGCAAGGAGCGGAATATTAAATGAAATGTAAATGTAAAAATCGTAACAGATATTTAAATAATAAAGTAATGACTGGAAACACACCTGAATGCAGAGACTTGTTGACTAAGTATGTAGGTGGGAAGCAGCTATGTACATTTGCTCAAGTACTTGTACCTTACTTAAGTATTTTCAGTTTGTGATATTTTATATTTCTCCGGTACATTTAAAAGGGAAATAATATAACTTTTACTACACTACCTTTATATTTCATCTTTAGCTATCAAAATGCAGCTCTAAATATTAAACCAGTGGACTAACTCTTTAAGTCACACACATTTTTAATATTTTAGGAAAAGTCAATCAGAACTTTGTCTACAATAGTAAAATGCTGTTTGATGCGACAATACTATCTAGAAATCTCACGGATATAAATATGCTTATTATTATTATTATTTCTGCACGATGATCACTTTTACTGATAATGCTTTTGTACTTTAACTTAAGTCAGATTTCAATGCAGGACATATACTTGTACTGAATTATTTTGACAAAAATGTATCCGTACTTTGAATCAAGAAACAGAATCAGAAATTGAATCAGAATACTTCTTCCACCGCTGAGCTGAGGCCATGCAATGAGAACCGTTTTTGAAAAATCCTGTTGGTTTAATATGGTGTGTGTGTGTGTGTGTGTGTGTGTGTGTGTGTGTGTGTGTGTGTGTGTGTGTGTGTGTGTGTGTGTGTGTGTGTGTGTGTGTGTGTGTGTGTGTGTGTGTGTGTGTGTGTGTGTGTGTGTGTGTGTGTGTGTGTGTGTGTGGGTGGAGGGGAGCGTGGAGGGGAGCGTGGTGGGGAGCGTGGAGGGGAGCCGGAGCAGAATAGCTGTCCAGAAGGCTGGCTGATGTTCGGCTCCAGTTGTTACTTCTTCTCCAACGACAAGAGGAGCTGGGATGGCGGGCAGAGGGACTGTGAGCAGAGAGGAGCTCACCTGGTCATCATCGACAGCCGGCAGGAACAGGTGCGCCATACCATACAGCACTGCATGTGCACAGCTGCAGGAGTAGCCTCTGTTTCTTTTCTTCTGCGGAACCATCTTAACCCCCCTGCTGTGTTCACTTCTTCTCTCTTACTCTGGTGTTTCCGGTCAAATGGGACCGATCTGTTTGAACTGCTCTTACATTAACATAAAAAAAACATGGATCTTCACCACATTTTACTTAACAACTTCATAAGCTGTAAACACTGTCTCAGCATACATGAATAACTGCATTATTTATAATTGTGTACACATTATCAGTGTGTACACAAAGAATACACACTGATAATGTATTCCAAATCAACATGGTGATCAGCTATTTTATATGTTCAGATGCCTACTGTGGAGGATATCATTAAGGCCTTGAAACAATCAAATGTAAAACCAAATATTTATGATTGATGAAAGTAGTAAACCACTCAGATTTGACCTGAACATGACAGGAGGGTACAACAAGACAAAAAAGAAGATATAATAAATAAACTACCAAAATCATTCTGAAGAAAGATCAGTATCTTTGAAGGACTTGCCTGAGAATGTAAGCCTTTACTGGAATGCTCTGTGAGCCACTTAAGAGTACAGGGTGTGAGACTGTAGCTCCATGCTGACCTGCTGTTGGTTCTGGCAGAACTTCCTCACTGGGTTCAGGGCAGCAGCGTGGGTCGGGATGACGGACAGAGAGACGGAGGGAACCTGGGTCTGGGTGGACGGAACCCCGGTGAACAGACAGAGGTGAGAGACGCTGTCTGTAATGCAAAAATGAAGGGTGACACCACTCAGTCCTCCAGTTCCCATGTCCAGCAGCTGTTCTAGACGGGGGCCAACAGGGGCCATGCCGCCCCTTCAAAATAAAAATTCATTATAATGGAATTTGTGCTGCAAAGACTGTGCTGTAACCTGGGAGAAGGTTTTTGTTTTTTTTGTAATAATGTAAACTAGGAAAATTGTTACTAAGTGATTGAAACAAACACATTTTGTTTGTGTGGCCGCTTAGATAACTTATATTTTATTACCCCTAACTGCATTTGATTTCATAAGCGTTGCAGTGGTAATAGGATTAGAAAAGCACCAAATAATAATACATCCATTACCATTAACCAGCAATAATTATATTAATATACATTAATCTGTTTTGAATTAGATTATTTATTTATTTTTATTTTATAATCATGACCTGTTGATATACTATCCAAGTTTAATCTCATAGTCATAACAAAGTTCCAGACTGTAAGTGTAATGTTTACTCTAGAAAAACAGGATCATTTTATGGGTAAAAATCTTATCCATAGTCATTTAAATGACTTGCAATGATAGCAGTTAACACTTCCTTTTTATTACATTTCCTATTTTAATCATTTTTAAGTATTACAGGTCATTACACTTTATTACATTTGCATTTACCTTTGAATGTAGACAACTACAAAACGTGGGCAAGGCCAACTTTATAATGTAGCTGAAAGTGAATTAAAGTGTGTGTGTGTGTGTGTGTGTGTGTGTGTGTGTGTGTGTGTGTGTGTGTGTGTGTGTGTGTGTGTGTGTGTGTGTGTGTGTGTGTGTGTGTGTGTGTGTGTGTGTGTGTGTGTGTGTGTGTGTGTGTGTGTGTGTGTGTGTGTAGGCTGCTCTGGGCCCCTGGACAGCCTGATAACTCGCTTGGAGGAGAGGACTGCGGGGACCTGCGCACCATGAGTCAGTTCCTCGGCCTGAACGACTCTATCTGCAGCGCCAGAGAGCAGTGGATCTGTGAGAAGAGCCTCTGATGAGGGATGAATGAATGTGTGTGTTCTGCTGCATCTCCTCCCTCAGAGATACTCGTCCTGTTGCTGTTTGTTCCTGATGTCACAATGAAACCCAATGACAGAATAACTGTTGAATCAGAGAGAACAGGTACCACTAGGGTGCATATCACCCGTCTTTGTTAACCCGGGCTTTCTTCTTCTGTGGTTGTCATCTGTCTTTGGAGGGTCTTTTGTACAAAACGGATCGATAGTTGCCTCTTTTGCATTAAAAAGTGTCTAAAAAATGACTCCAGCATAGCACATCCTGTTACTGATCTTGTAAATTCACAAATAATGTACTTTTTTTTACGACAGGATGCACCCTGAGTACCTCACTTTTATTTCTCCATCATTATTCATTCCTGATTCTTAATTGATAGAGTGAAATAAACAACTGTCAATATTTCTTGCCTTTGATTATTACACATTGATGATATATTTAGTATGATCATCATCAGCATACTCATCTCATTTATTCACAACTTTAAATAAAAATACAGGTACATTCATAAGAAGTAATAGAGACATGTGCAATGGGACACCCCAATAAGTAATAGGAAGCTAGGCAATATGGGTCCAGACAATAATCATAAAGTATTTACGTGATGTATCATTAATATGAGATTGAGAGAGTTCATGTATTATACAGAAACATTACATACACTAGCCAAAACTCCTAAAAAATACTCCAACTCTAACTATTTAATGGTATTAAATATTTATTTCACCAGTCTAAAGTTTTGTTTAAAAAGTTCACGTAAGATAATAAACACCCACATTATATAGGAAAATGATGGTACTTAAATAAATAAAAGCATTTCAGAGGAAAGAACATTAAGTCCACGTCAGTTCATTTGTTTCTTTTTTCCAGAGTTTGTATTTGCCAGGTAGAATTTAGATTCAACATACTTTATTGTACATTAAATTAACATATAATGGAAATTTGTATTTGGCACTAGCAAAAAAAGATTAAAAAAAGACACACCATACTGTACATCTTGGAACTCATATGCAAAAAGAGCAAGACTGCATCATAAAGTGCAGTCTTATTCTTCCACTGACTTGGATCCAATAAAATATCAGTTACAAATATCATTTATAATAATTTAGAATATAATAATGTCCTAAGAAGGATGTGTGTGTGTGTGTGTGTGTGTGTGTGTGTGTGTGTGTGTGTGTGTGTGTGTGTGTGTGTGTGTGTGTGTGTGTGTGTGTGTGTGTGTGTGTGTGTGTGTGTGTGTGTGTGTGTGTGTGTGTGTGTGTGTGTGTGTGTGTGTGTGTGTTGGAGGGAAGACTGATTTAAACGTTGTTGAGGATGGTCACAGCTGATGGAATAGAGGATTTCTTATAGACATTTTTCCTGGCCAGAATAATGATCCACGTCAGTTTGAGGGCCATCCTCTTGGAAAATATACATCTCTGACTTTCTGCCTGGCCTCCTCCTGTATGAGGTCAACTATCCAGAGTCCAGACTCAACATGGAACAATGAAAGAAACGTTTATACAGTGTGTGGTGGAAAGAGGAAGAGCTGGTTCGCAATCGGGCACTAGCCAAAGGGGTGTCTGTATCCTAGTTTCTGCTTCTGTGTCGGATATGTATGGGTTCCTTATTTAGTGTAAACATGGGGTATGGTAGGTGGATATCAGGGCACAGGAATACAGTTAAGGTTGAGTAATTCATTTGCTTTCCTGTGAGATGGTGTTTATGGTATTTAGTTCTATCCGCGAAAGTTTCTCGTGCTCATGGGAAAGTTTCTCGTGCTCATGGGAAAGTTTCTCATACTGATAAATCCAGAAAATGATCAATGCATAAACCCATATGGATTTTGTGTAACTCAGGAAGACCAGGGCTACACAAACATAAACAGTCCTCTCTGAACAGTATAACTGTATAGTGTAAGCTTGTGTTTCGTAACTTGCTTTGCGTGATCACGAGAAAGTATTTTCTCAGGGTGTTGCAACAAAATATTGCATGAGATAGGACCTGCATTTCGGATGCTGTTTCTTTAGGTATGACAGTTCAAGAATTAGTTAAGCTGTATTTTGACCTGGGACTTCATTATAAAGACAGAGTTACTTTACTTGCAAGTCGTCACCGTTATGTTGTGTCTCAGAGACATTTAAAACCAATTCTGAAGTCGTGTGGTCTTTCTGGGCGCAAGAACTACTCCACTTTGGATCGCGTAGTTGAGTTCATTGATGATGAGAAACTTTCGCTTGAATTTCCCCACGGGGATAAATAAAGGTACATCTTATCTTATCTTAGTTGTTTGGTCAGAAGTTCAGAACAGTACATAAACCTCTAGCCTTAAGCCAAATGATGAAGTGCTACAAACAGAAATGAGAGCTGTTTTATTATCCATTTTATTTTTAATTGCAAAGTGCATAAACAATGGTCTTAAGTAATTAAGAACATTTACGGTTCTGAAGTACAACTTTGAGGTACTTGTACTTTACCTGAGTAGTTTCATGTTTTGCTACTGTGTACTGCTACTCCACTACAATTCAGAGGTAAATGGTATACTTTTACTCCACTGCATGTATTTTTTTTTAATAACTTACATTTTTATTAAGTTTTCACACACATAAGCAATACAGCAAACAAGGTACAAGTGAAGTAACAATAATAATAACACTAACACACTGTCTGGTTCTACTATTCAGTCCACTGTTCCATTTAACATTAACAGTTGGTGTCATGTCTCATATAAATGTTCCATGTTTCCCAGTTCTTTTCAAATACGTTCTCTTTGAGTCTCAACAGGTATGTCAATTTTTCCATAACAAGGATTTCCTGGACAATTTCCAACCACTGTTCCTGTTTTGGAGTATTTACATTGAGCCAGTTTCTTGTGACCGCTTTCTTACTTGCTGCGAGTAATACTTTAGTCAAGTACAGGTCTTCTTTCATTACAACCTCCTCAATATTCCCAAGATACATCACTGGACAAGTATTTGGGATTTCATATCCCAAGACATTTTTTACAACTGAGTTAACATTTTGCCAGTATATCCTCATTTGTATACAGTTCCAGAAGATGTGTGCATGGTCTGCCCCCTTGCTCCCACATAGTCTCCAGCAGTCTTGTTGTATAGCGATTTGCCTAGATTTGATCTTTGGTGTTCTAAAATAACGAGTTAGATTTTTCCAGCAGAACTCCCTCCATATTACTGAGTTTGTTGATGTACATTGTGTCTCACACATGTGGTACCACTCCTCCTCTTGTATTTGGATTTTTAGTTCTGCTTCCCATTTTGCTTTTATATAAAGTGTTGATTCCCCCCTGCTCTCACCCATAGCTCGATAGAAAGCAGAAATGGGCCGAGACCCCTTCTGTCTGTATGAATCCATAATAATTCCAATCACCTTATTTATAGTTTCATTTGACCTTATCTCTTTTGTGAAATAATCTCTCAACTGCATGCATCTATAGAAGTCTTTGTTTTCGAGGCCGTATTTTGTCTTTAGTTCTTGGAAACGTAGAAATTCTCCACCCTCTGAAACTGTACATATTGCTGTCATACCTTTTTGTGCCCTTTCTTTGAATGCTGGATCATATGTCCCTGGCTTAAAGTTTGAATCATACGCGAACCACCTCAGAGTGCGTACATCCCTCTTAAGTTTGTATTTTCTTACTACAGCGCTCCATATTCCTAGTGTAAATGCTACTATTGAGTTCATAGCATGTTTCAAAGCACCTATCAAATGTTCATCCCCCACCAAATATCAACCAATATAATAGCCCTGTACTTCCCTTTCCATTTCTTTCCACTTAGATTCATAGTCGGGTCTACACCAACAAACCAGATGTCTAAGTTGGGCTGCATAAAAATATTCTGTGAGGTTAGGCAAAGCCATCCCACCCTTGCTTTTAGGTAGTTGAAGTGTTGTAAATGTTATTCTTGGTTTTTTACTATTCCAAATGAATCTAGAAATCATCTTGTTCCAGGTTATACATTTGTTTTTGGGGATATTAATTGGAATAGCTTGAAATAAATATAACAATTTAGGTAGAATATTCATTTTGACTATCTGTATTCTAGCACTGAAGTCTAACGGAAGGGTAGAGCACCTTTCAATATCTTTTTGAATGCTTTTTTCAATTTCGCTATAATTGTTTTCAAACAAGTCAGGAAGTGTTTTACTCAGAGTTACACCAAGATACTTCATTGATTTAGAATTCCATTTCAAATTATATGTATCTCTTATTTGTCGGGATGGAGAATAATTTAAGGTGAGAATTTGTGTTTTTGATATATTCAGTTTATACCCTGAATAGTTTTCATACGTTTCCATTAGAGACATTAGGTGTGGGAAACATATATCTGGTTGTTCAAGAAAAACAATGACATCATCCGCGAATAGGCCAATGATATGTTCTGTCCCCCCTACATTGACACCCTGTAGTTCCTCACTCTGCCTTATTGCCTGTCCTAAAGGCTCGACATATAAAGCAAAAACTGAATTGTATTGGACAGGCTTCCGTTTACTCTGATCTTAGCTGTGGGATCTTGATAAATAGTTTTAATACATTGGATTACCTTTTCATTGAAGCCATATCTCTTTAGTACCTCATACAAGAATAACCAACTAACACTATCGAATGCCTTTTCGGCATCCAAACTAACCAGAATTGTACTTGTGCCACTTTTTTGAGCGTTGTCCAGAATATGGAGAGTTCTTCTAATATTATCCTGTGTTTGGCGTCCTTTAATAAAACCGGTTTGATCTTCATCAATCAAATCTGGTATGAGGGCCTCGAGTCTTTTTTGCAAATAATTGATGTATATAGTTTGTAGTCTACGTTTAACAGTGAAATTGGCCTCTAGTTTTTGCAGTC
The DNA here is from genome assembly GCF_036324505.1 of Eleginops maclovinus. Lineage (NCBI taxonomy): Eukaryota > Metazoa > Chordata > Actinopteri > Perciformes > Eleginopidae > Eleginops > Eleginops maclovinus. Next base: position 26,402,735 of record NC_086353.1, on the reverse strand, counting down.
TTCTTTATCTTTGCCTTCTTTGGGTAGAACGGTAATAATTGCTTCCTTCCACGATGGAGGGGCCCCACCCTCGTTATGGGTCCAGTTAAAACAAGACAGAAGCAAAGGTGTTAGCTCCTTCTGAAAGGCCTTATACCATTCCGAAGGATACCCATCACTACCTGGTGATTTACTAGCCTTTAACCTACTAATTGCAGCTTCTAGCTCCTTAACTGTAAATTGTGACGTCATTGTGTCATTCTGTGTCTCACCAATAGTTGGCAGGTCAAGTGTGTCAAGAGACACTTCTTCTTGTCTTTTCATCAGCTGATAATGGTTTAGAGTAGAGTTTCTTGTAGTATTCTTCAAATATTCTTTCTATTTCATCTGGTTCGTGTGATAATTGGTTGGTTTGAGGGTTCTTTACTTTATGAATTGTGTTAATGGCCTGTTGTTTCCGCAGGCGTCTAGCTAAGAGTCTTGTTGCTTTTGGGCCTGATTCATAGTAGGTCTGCTTTACAAATCTTGCCCTCTTTTCTATATCTGTCCTGAGTATCTCATTTATCTCTTCCCTTATCTTCTGTATTTGTTGTACTACAGACGGATTTTCTGTATTTTTATGTTTCTTCTCCAGTTCTTGCAGTTTTTCTACTTTGTGTTTATATATAGCTAGCTGAGCCTTTTTTGTGATGTTGTCAAAGCGATTAGTTTCCCCCAAATAACTGCCTTCATACCGTCCCACAGTATTGCAGGGTTTACTTCCCCATTATCGTTCTCTTCTATATACCTTTTTATTTCTTCTCTTATCTGTTCCACATTTGCCTTATTGTTCAAGATGCCCAGATTTAGCCTCCATACAGTATTTATTTTCCTATTATTCAAGTGTATTGTCAAGCTAATCCCACTATGATCTGATATATCTGCCGCCCCGATTTTACACTCTGTGACCCTGTGAATTTCACTTGTATTAATTAAAAAGTAATCAATTCTGGAGTAAACAGAATGAGGTACTGAATAGTGTGTATAGTCCCTTTCTAGTGGGTGAAGTTCTCTCCACACATCGATTAGTCCCATTTCCCGGACTGATGCATCAATAAACTTGGTTAGATGCTTCTTGCTTCTTTTTAGGCTTGTTGTGTCCAGGTTATGGTTCATGACCACATTATAGTCCCCTCCACATATCAAAATACCTTCAGTTTCTATAGCAATAATGTCAAACAGAGTTTTGAAAAAGCATTTAGTACTCTCTGGGGGGGCGTATACATTGATCATTGTCGCCATTCTGTTTTCTAGCTTTCCTTTAATTAATACAAATCTCCCTTCATTGTCCCTAACTTCTTTAAGGCATTCAAATTGAACTGCATTCGCAATAAGGATAGCCACTCCTCTCTTCTGGCTAGGTTTTGTAAAATGTATTCCTAAAACCAAAGCGTTTTAGCTTTTCATGTTCTTGTTGAGGCAGGTGAGTTTCTTGTAAAAATAGTACTTGAGCCTTTTCTTTTTTCAATTTAGCCAGGACCTTGCTCCTCTTAACTGGGTTATTCATCCCATTTACATTAAGTGACACCAGTTTTATATTATTATATGGCATTTAAATGCTCCAATCCCGTGTTACATTCTTTAACCTCCAGACAACTTAAAACTGCACAGACCTGAACATCTGGACAACATGTGCAAACTGAAAGAAACAAAGAAAAAACAGTTAACTCCCAAGGTAGGGTGATTCTTCGCCACCCTGAGTCCCCATTGGTAGGCAGAGGGGAGATCCTCCTCCAGGAGGGCCCCTCACTAGAGGTGAAACACGCCATTTCACACATCGTAGTAGTCCAACATCGTCCGATAGCATGTATTTTGTATTCCAAATGAAGTCTTTAACATTGGTCTTACTTATTTTGGCCCCTTATACCAGCGTAAAAATAAATAAATAAAAATTAAAGTAGCTGCCCTGCCAAACCATCCTATTTGAATTGAAGAGGGGAAAGAAAAAAGGAAGATATCCTTCAAAGTGACTTGCAGATATGTTTGCCATGTATAACGGTTTAAGACTCACATCACGGGCAGAAGTGGTATATTAGTTATTTAAATCATTTAAACATTAACTTCTCACAGCTGTTTTCATTAAGGGGCCAAGAAAGTTTCACATACCGTCACAAAGTAAAGAATAAAGATTAGTTGGGGGGAATCCGCTGAAACTCCTGTAATCTTTCCTTCGTGCGGCGCGCAGTGACTTGTGTGCTCGTCTCTCCGGCTCGCTGCCATGTCGTAGCCCGGAGAAGCTGCTCCATCTCCCGGTTCGGATCCGCGGCGCTGCTGCCTGGTATCTCCACGGAGTAACCTCTCTTCCCCAGCTTCTGCGCTGCGTCTCGTGCGCTCTCGTAAGTACGTGTTCCCGAGTCCCAATGAATGCGCATCTTGTCCAGCGTAGTCTGGAAACGAATTCCTTTTTCTTTCAGAAGCCTCTTTACCCCCTTGTATTTCTTGCGCTTCTGGATAACCTCTGTGGCATAATCATGGTCGAACGACAGGCGTCGCTCTTCAATCATTATTTTCTTTCCCCAGGCTTTTTTCAGTACTGCTTCTTTGGTATTAAACTCCAGGAAATTTACCACTATAGATAGGGGGGGGGATAAATGGCCTAAAAATAAAAAAATTGGAAAATGATTACACCCACTTCAGTGATGGTGCATTGGGTCATTTGGGAGATATTTTGTATTGGAAGTTGGTACCTATCATGAAATAAACCCCCCACCCCACCCAAAAAACTAAATCTGACATGTTTTTTGCCCCCTTTTCCCCCCTTTTATCATTAAAAATAAAATAAAATCTTAAGAGAACACTTTGGTTCACCTGTCAGATGTTGCAATGTTCTAATGTGATAAAGTACATTTACATAATACATTGTGGCTGCTGTTTGACTGCAAGCAAACCGTTGAAATCCCCAAGCAGACAGTCATATTCAACACACCATCAGACAAGCAGTTAAACAAAGTTGTCCCAGGTATGTTTTTTCCTTTTAAACAAAATTATTATATTCTAATTGTATTATTATATGATTTATTGTACTATAATTTAGCTTGGTTTGTGTCAGGTTCCAATATTAGTCATACTTTTAGCTTTCTATCTGTTAAGAACATAGCTCAAACTAGCTAACTAGCTAGCTTAGTGCAACAGTTGATTTGACATGTTTTTTGCTCAAATTAGCCAGCTAACTTTATTACAGTAATCACTTAGTTAACTGTTACATTAAGCTAAATTAGTAGGCAGCACCGAAGTTAATTAACACTCTCCTAGACCTAGTGCTTGTAACTTAATCTAAATCTAATTTAGAATATTTATCTATTTCAGAGAAGTCACACCAGTCTGATGACATACATCAATGCAAGTGGATATGGGGTTTGAAATACTGACGTCGGTCAGAGGAGTCAGTGTGGAGGATGTTTATAAACTTGTAGATGCACATATGACTGACAGCACAGAGCACAACAAAGGGTTTTCAAAGCTGTTGGCAGAGATGTACAACTTGGAAACACCAGCAGGTCAGATCTTTTGTGGCACCCACACTACACTGGGCTTCAGCAGTGCCATGAATAAAGTGATGCGGTTGGTGGAGGCCGATATGAAGATGGAGCAAGTGCTACAGAGTTTCATGGTGGATCTGGATGTAGACAGCAAGAATGCCAGTGTGGCTGGACAGGCACTGGACATGTGCCTCAAGTTGGTGGCTCCTGAGTATTCCCACAAACCCTGGAACCGCTACAGGGAATTCCTCCTCTTCCTTGAGCAAAGGCAGGTATCCAGTGTGCTGTTTTCCTACAAAGACAGCAGGTTTGGATGTCTCTCCAGGGCAGCAGCAGTCCTAATATACCACTTTGGCCATCTGACAGAGTTGCTGACCCAGAACCCTCACATAAACAACCGCCTGGCCTGCCTCGTCAGAGAAGTGATGGAGCTTCCCTACCTCAAAGTGGCCGTTTTGGTGTTTGCCTGCCTGGGTGTGCACTTGGTGGAGCCCTTCTATGCCAGAACCATAGAGAAAGATGCTACCCATACTCAGCTCAGGGAGTTCTACAAGGGACTGCATACAGGCTTGGGCCAGCCAATCAGCGACAACTACACTACGTTCACAACACCTGAGTATCCTGTAGTGTCTGACAAGCTTTTCAGTAGCGTAAAGAAGACCTACACGGAAGAGGTCCTGAACTCAGTGTCAGACGTGGCTGCCGAACACTTGGATGAAGTGAAGAAGCTGACAGATCTCATGTAGCCCCATCTGAAGACTGTCCTGGCCAGGCAGAGGAGGGACTATGGGATTGATGAGGAGACCTTCCCAATGGACTACCCTGTCAGTGAACAGGCTAGTAACATTGATGGCACCCCTGTGCACAAGATTGGGATGGAGAGACAATGTGGCAAGGTGGACTACAGACTGAAGAAGCTAGGCACACTGAACGCAGTCAGTAGGTCAATAATTTTACAGAAGAGCCAGGAGCTTAGGGATGGGCAGATTCCGTCCTTCAGAGGTTTCAAGGCAGCAGCCCAAGCAAAAAGAGAGGTTGAACTCAACTGGAGTAAACTCATAAAGGCGAAATTCGAGAGTGGGGCAGACGAGAAACAGGAGATAGCTCAAAGAAAGGAGAGGAAGAGACTAGACATGCTGGACACACTGAAATCTAGAGGTGGCCCCTTTACTGACAGTGGGGAAGTTGAAAAGTTCCTTGTGGATGAAAGTCTGAACAACAACGCAAAGCTGCAGAGGATGAAGCTTGAGGTTCAGTTTGCCAGAGAAAGCACCACGCTTCTGCCTAAAGTCGATCCTATCTTCAGAATCCAGGTGACACTGCCCAGTGGGAAGAGGAGGATGAAAACAGCACAGGAGTTTGGAGATGCTCTCATGGCGTACCTAGGCAAGAGGAGTGACCGAACCACACTGGAATATGCAAAATTCCAAGAAAGTCTTGAAAGGCTAAGAAAAATGTGAGGTGCTACTTAAGACTGACAAGTTCTTTCCATGTCAATGTGACTGAATAAAAATGAATTAACTGTTTTGTATTTGAAATAAAAAATGTCCAAATGAGTTTAGTCTTTTAGTGTCCTGGCATTGGAATATTTTGGGGTTTTAGCGCCACCTAGTGTCTTTCTAGTGAGGAAACACTCATTATTAATCCTGCCTTTTATTTTGAAACTTACCTTCAGCTGATGTAACTTCCTGTGATGTCAAATCTAGCTAGAGTAGGAAGTTCATTACTTCAGTTGAGTCAGAACATGCCAAGGTGAAGAGATGCTCATCCTTGAAGGACGTTCTTGCCCTTGTTAAGGCTTTGCTTCTGTCTGTCTAGTCAAGTGAATGGGCACCTGGTGAGGACAGAACAGTAAAAAGCATCCAGCACAGCGGGCAGAACTACTCAAGGAGAGTCATCTTCAATTGTGTCCTACTTCTCATCATCTTCAACACTGCTCACACCCGGCTCACAGCAAATCTGAATGATGGATGGGAAAACGACAGTTGAAGAGTCATCTCAACACCCCGCAGTAGAACCCAAAACGGCACCTAAATCTACTATGGAAACCAGGTCAGTCGCTCGTACGTCTCCCGGTAAATTTGCATCAATCAGATCATCATCTAGCAGAGCCAAAGCTGCAGCTCATGCTAAATTGGAAGCAACCCGCACACGAGCTGAATTTGCCAAGAAGGAGTCAGATATTCTGATTGAGAAAGCACAAATTGAAGTTAGATTAAACAATCTCAGACATGAAAAGGAGGTGATGGCTGCTTTAGAAGAAGCTAACGCACTTGAAGCAGAAGATGAGCCTGAAGAGGTTGACGATAAATCACTCTGCCGAGAAGTGGAAGAGAGAACGCGTGAATATGTTCAGCTACAGTTAACAGAAAATGTTAAGCCACCTGTACGACCTACAGTGGGGCAAAAAAGTATTTAGTCAGCCACCAATTGTGCAAGTTCTCCCATTTAAAAAGATGAGAGAGGCCTGTAATTTTTATCATAGGTATACCTCAACTATGAGAGACAAAATGAGAAAAAAAAATCCAGGAAATCACATTGTAGGATTTTTAATGAATTAATTGGTAAATTCCTCTGTAAAATAAGTATTTGGTCACCTACAAACAAGCAAGATTTCTGGCTCTCACAGACCTGTAACTTCTTCTTTAAGAGGCTCCTCTGTCCTCCACTCGTTACCTGTATTAATGGCACCTTTTTGAACTCGTTATCAGTATAAAAGACACCTGTCCACAACCTCAAACAGTCATACTCCAAACTCCACTATGGCCAAGACCAAAGAGCTGTCAAAGGAGACCAGAGACACAATTGTAGACCTGCACCAGGCTGGGAAAACTGAATCTGCAATAGGTAAGCAGCTTGGTGTGAAGAAATCAACTGTGGGAGCAATTATTAGAAAATGGAAGACATACAAGACCACTGCTAATCTCCCTCCATCTGGGGCTCCACGCAAGATCTCACCCCGTGGGGTCAAAATGATCACAAGAACGGTGAGCAAAAATCCCAGAACCACACGGGGGGACCTAGTGAATGACCTGCAGAGAGCTGGGACCAAAGTAACAGAGGCTACCATCAGTAACACACTACGCCGCCAGGGACTTAAATCCTGCAGTTCCAGCCGTGTCCCCCTGCTTAAGCCAGTACATGTCCAGGCCCGTCTGAAGTTTGCTAGAGGGCATTTGGATGATCCAGAAGAGGATTGGGAGAATGTCATATGGTCAGATGAAACCAAAATAGAACTTTTTGGTAAAAACTCAACTCGTCGTGTTTGGAGGAGAAAGAATGCAGAGTTGCTTCCAAAGAACACCATACCTACTGTGAAGCATGGGGGTGGAAACATCATGCTTTGGGGCTGTTTTTCTGCAAAGGGACCAGGACGACTGATCCGTGTAATGGAAAGAATGAATGGGGCCATGTATCGTGAGATTTTGAGTGAAAACCTCCTTCCATCAGCAAGGGCACTGAAGATGAAGCGTGGCTGGGTCTTACAGCATGACAATGATCCCAAACACATCGCCAGGGCAACGAAGGAGTGGCTTCGTAAGAAGCATTTCAAGGTCCTGGAGTGGCCTAGCCAGTCTCCAGGTCTCAACCCCATAGAAAATCTTTGGAGGGAGTTGAAAGTCCGTGTTGCCCAGCGACAGCCCTAAAACATCACTGCTTTAGAGGAGATCTGCATGGAGGAATGGGCCAAAATACAAGCAACAGTGTGTGAAAACCTTGTGAAGACTTACAGAAAACGTTTGACCTCTGTCATTGCCAACAAAGGGTATATAACAAAGTATTGAGATGAACTTTTGTTATTGACCAAATACTTATTTTCCACAATAATTTGAAAATAAATTCATTAAAAATCCTACAATGTGATTTTCTGGATTTTTTTTCTCATTCTGTCTCTCATAGTTGAGGTATACCTATGATACAAATTACAGGCCTCTCTCATCTTTTTAAATGGGAGAACTTGCACAATTGGTGGCTGACTAAATACTTTTTTGCCCCACTGTATATCACCAATAATTCATGTGCTGAAACCTGAGTCTCCCCCGAGACAGCGCCTTACTGAGTTCACACTTGAAGCTCATTCTTCTAAAATGCCCAACCCTACCAGACCAGCACCGCAACCCACCAAGTCTATACCTCATCACACATCTCCATGGCAACCTACAGCTGGTGCAGGACAGTTCTCACCTCACAAAAGTGTTTCACAACGGCCAGTAGATGGCAGTCCAGACATTAGCGATGTAGCTAGATACTTGGCACGCAGAGATCTGATAACCTCCGGCCTCTCACAGTTCGATGATTCTCCTGAGAACTATTGGGCGTGGAAATCATCGTTCTTCAACGCCATTATTGGATTACACCTCAGCGCCAGTGAAGAGCTGGACCTCCTAACTAAGTGGTTAGGGCGAGAATCTGCACAGCACATCAGGAGAATAAGGGCTGTGCATGTAAGTAACCCCTCTACCGGACTGACCAAGGCTTGGGAACGCTTAGAAGAATGCTTCGGTTCCCCAGAGATCATAGAGAAGTCACTCTTCGACAGGCTCACAAACTTCCCAAAGGTCACCAACAAGGATCCCGTGAAGCTGAGAGAACTCAGCGACCTCCTTCACGAATTAGAAGCTGCTAAGCTAGAAGGCTATCTCCCTGGCCTTAGCTACTTGGACACTGCACGTGGCGTCTCTCCTATCGTGGAGAAATTACCATACAACCTCCAAGAGCGGTGGCTTAAGCAGGGCTACAAGTACAAGGCCACTCATGGTGTAACCTTCCCTCCATTCTCCTTCTTTTGTGAGTTCGTCAGCGATGAGGCACGAGCACGCAACGATCCAGGTTTCAGGCTGCAAACTGGTAACACGGAGTACCTAAAGCAATGCGCCCCTGGTAAGAAGCCACAGAGGAGTCTAGTGTCTGCCCACAAAACAGACGTATCACAAGAGAAAGACAAGAGGGAGGTTTCAGGCCACAAAGCTGGTGATGTTGAGAAGCAATGTCCCCTTCATAAGAAGCCGCATCCTCTCAAGCGCTGCAGAGGGTTCCGCAGCAAACCCTTAGAGGAACGTAAAGCCCTTTTGAAGGACATCGGTGTCTGTTTTAGATGCTGCTCATCAACAAGTCACATGGCCAAAGAGTGCACTGCAGTCATTAAGTGTAAAGAATGTGATAGTGAGAGGCACGTCACAGCTCTCCATCCTGGACCGCCACCGGCACTACCTGTGCATGGCGGGGAGAGCGCAGAAGAAACACCGCCACCAACTGTCGACTCAAGCTGTACTGAGGTGTGTGGAGAGGGTCAAAGTGCACGGTCCTGCTCCAAGATCTGCTTAGTTAAGGTCTTTCCTGAAGCACACCCAGAGAGAGTGACAAGAGCTTATGCGGTTCTAGACGACCAAAGTAACCGGTCTCTTGCAAGACCCGACTTCTTTGACATGTACAACATCAAGGGATCAGACTCGCCCTTCACACTGCGTACATGCGCTGGGACAGCAGAGATGACGGGTAGAAGAGCCACAGGATTCATTTTGCAGTCACTAGATGGAACTACAACGCTCACCTTGCCCAAGCTAATAGAATGCAACAACATTCCAAGCGACCGTGCAGAGATCCCAACTCCTGAAGCGGCTTTATACCACCCTCACCTCAAGCCCATAGCTCACTCCATCCCACCACTGGATCCTGAAGCCAAGATCCTCCTGTTGCTGGGTCGCGACATACTCAGAGTCCACAAAGTGAGAGAGCAGCGGAATGGTCCACATGATGCTCCATATGCGCAGAGAGTGGACCTGGGATGGGTCATCGTAGGTGACGTCTGCTTAGGGAGCACTCATAGGCCTGCAGCTATTCAAACTTACCGCACCAACATCCTAGAGAACAAACGCCCTTCCTTCTTCAGCCCCTGTCCTAACAGGCTTCATGTCAAGGAGAAGTTTGGGTCTCTGTCTGAACAGACAGCCGTTCCAGACATTCACAGATCGTTTGAATGCACACTAGGAAGCACAATCTTTGAGACAACCAAAGATGACAACAAGATAGGACTTTCTGTGGAAGACAGACTGTTCCTAGAGCTCATAGATAAAGAGATGTTCATGGACAATGCGAACAGCTGGGTTGCCCCACTGCCATTCATAACACCTCGCGAACGCCTACCTCAGAGTCGTGACCAGGCACTCACGCGGCTGACTTCTGTCCAACGCACTCTGGAGAAAAGACCTGAAATGAAGAAGCACTTCGTCACCTTCATGCAGAACATTTTTGATCGTGACCACGCTGAGCAGGTTCCTCCTCTCCCAGCTGGGAAAGAGTGCTGGTATTTACCCATCTTCGGGGTTTACCACCCGCAGAAACCTGGCCAAATCAGGGTGGTCTTTGACTCAAGTGCGAAGAGCCATGGCGTATCACTCAATGATGTCCTGCTGTCTGGACCCAACCTGAACAACAGCTTGGTCGGCGTTTTGTTGCGGTTCAGACGTGAAGCCATTGCAGTGACTGTGGATATAGAACAAATGTTTCACAGCTTCGTTGTCAGGGAAGACCATCGAGATTTCCTGCGGTTCTTCTGGCACGAACAAAATGATCCCGCCAAAGACCTCTGTGAGTATCGCATGAGGGTTCATGTATTCGGCAACAGGCCTTCTCCTTCAGTTGCCATATATGGACTTCGGCGCGCTGCAGCTCACGGCGAGGAGGAATTTGGCTCAGATGCACGCAGCTTCATTGAGAGGGAGTTCTATGTGGATGATGGACTTCTGTCACGACCCACAGCCAGCGAAGCCATTGATCTACTGAAAAGGACACAGAAGATGCTTGCCATATCCAACATCCGTCTCCACAAAGTGGCATCCAACAGCAAGGAAGTCATGGAAGCATTTCCTGGATACATTAGTAACCAGACCAGGAGGTTCTACGTATATGTTGGCAACAGGGTGCAACGTATCAGAAGATCGTCAGAACCTATGCAATGGCACTATGTCTCCACAACCTGTAACCCAGCCGACATGGGCACTCGGTCTGTGTCTGCAGCCATGTATATATATCATGTGTGACAGCGCCTGGCTCAAGGGGCCTGCATTCTTGTCACATGCCAGCAAAGACCCAGACTCACCTTTCCTACTCACGCCAGCGATGCTTCTCACCCAAAAGGTCTGCACTCCTCTTCCTCCCCCAGGAGGTTTTGACGCAAAAGATCTGCACAGGCAGCAATGGAGGCAGGTGCAGCACCTCGCAGAGGTGTTTTGGAACAGATGGAGAAGGGAGTATCTTGGGACACTTCAGAGCAGAGGAAAGTGGCAGGCCAACCGTCCAAACCTCCAAGTTGGAGATTTGGTGCTGCTGAAAGACCAGCAGGTGAGTCGCAACGACTGGCCAATGGGGCTCATCAACAACACCTTCCCAGACAAAGATGGTAAGGTCAGAAAGGTCGAGGTCAAGATCTTCAAGAACGGAGCAGCCAAGACCTACCAGAGGCCTATATCTGAAACAGTGCTGAGAGTTACAGGACTGTGCTTAGAGACTGTAATTGGTGTGTTTATATAGTTCAAAATTATAGTGGTATCTCGCAATACCAGGCGAGGAGTGTCATGGCATTGGAATATTTTGGGGTTTTAGCGCCACCTAGTGTCTTTCTAGTGAGGAAACACTCATTATTAATCCTGCCTTTTATTTTGAAACTCACCTTCAGCTGATGTAACTTCCTGTGATGTCAAATCTAGCTAGAGTAGGAAGTTCATTACTTCAGTTGAGTCAGAACATGCCAAGGTGAAGAGATGCTCATCCTTGAAGGACGTTCTTGCCCTTGTTAAGGCTTTGCTTGTAAGTCAATGTTTATGATTTTGTGTATGAAGGACCAATTTATGCTTTTATGCATCTTAAGTTAATTTGTAGTCAAATTAATGGCAATAAATCGTTTTTGTGTAGATAGAATGTCTGAAGAACTTCTGCAAGTCATGTAGAGCGAGCAAGCTAACTAGCATGTTATCTTCCTCACGTGATTTCTATGCTACACTGTGTATGTATGTAGAAGGATGAAGCAAACACACTTTTATGTACATTTCTGTTTGTTTATTTAGTTTACGAAGGAAAAAGGAAGAATTCTGTAAACCTGAAGGATGGAGTAAATGTTCAAAATCCACTTCTGCCTCAGAAAGTCATTCCGTCGTTCTATGGTTAGCTGTCTGTCTAGTCAAGTGAATTCGCCTTATTCACCTGGCGGCCATTTTGAAACTCGAACGAGGCTGAGGGGTACACAAACCCGGAAGTTTGACTCCGACGCATACGATCTATGGAAGATTCAGCAGCACCAGCAATGGAAACTCCAGTGTGGACCACCAACCTTTCTTGTTTGCCAGAATTAACAATTCAAAATGTGGAGCAGTGGGCCAGTACCGACTGCAACATCCCCCGGGCGGTGTTAATTAAAGGATACAGTAACTGGATCGAAGGTTTTATCCACGACATTGAAGGTAAGAATGGACGCTAATTTACCTCATTTTCTGCTAGCGTGTAGCAGCTAGGGGTAGTAAGCTTAGCTGTGATATGGAGTTGTTGACTGTACTATGTTTGATTTTATTTAAAACTTAACATGTATTTAATCGACAGTTAATAGGAGCCCAACACACATATTTGTGAGGGCTAGGTCTTTTCCCTCGGTGCGGAAAAATGAGTCACCGTACAACATACAGGTATCATAGTGCTAAGTGGGCAAACTGCTCAGTTCGCAGAGCAGTGCCACAGTTTAAACCAGCTTGCTAAATGTTCATTATGAGTTTTATCAACGATGTACCTTTCCCTGTCTGACTGAAAATAACATGTTGATTTTATCTCATTAACATGTTATCTCTAGTTGATGTAATATCACATTGCCTCATTGATATCTACTCAAATACAGTATTATCTTGTTTCAAATTAGCAAAGCCAGACAGCGCTAGGTGCATGTTGCTATTGCTTGTTGACAATGATAGTATAATGACAGTATAACTATCAGGTAAGTGATAAGGTAAGCTAAGTATTAACATTCATAAGATAAGAGTTGCTCAGTTCTTGGAGCAGTGTATCCAGGGTTGAGGAAGGTTCACTGCACACTCAGTGTATGTGTGTGTGTGTGTGTGGAGCAGTCGGTACTGGCCCACTGCTCCACATTTTGAATTGTTAATTCTGGCAAACAAGAAAGGTTGGTGGTCCACACTGGAGTTTCCATTGCTGGTGCTGCTGAATCTTCCATAGATCGTATGCGTCGGAGTCAAACTTCCGGGTTTGTGTACCCCTCAGCCTCGTTCGAGTTTCAAAATGGCCGCCAGGTGAATAAGGCGAATGGGCGCCTGGTGAGGACAGAACATTTAGTATTGGCAGACTGTAAGAATAGTGAATGCATACAAAGGGCAGAACAGCTAAAAAACGCTTTTTGTGTTCTTTTTTTAATTTTAAAGAGGGTCACTTTGAGGTGTAACAGTTCTTCTATTAATAGTGTTTATTAAATATCAAATGGGTTTGAAAGCATTTATTCAACAGTATATAGGCAAACAGTAAGAACAGCTTATGCATACCAGGCGGAATGTGCAGAAAATGCCACTTTTGGGGTTCTTTTTTTCATTTTCAAGGGGTGGGGGTTATTTTCAAGATACAGAGTTACTTTTGGTGTCAAAGTTCTTGTATTGATAGTGTTAATCAAGTCCCAAATGGGTGTGTTGAAATTTTGAACTTGATGATTATCCCCCCCCCCCTACTATAGACCTGGGTGGCTCATTCCGCTCTGGTTTGCGAGCTAAAGCACTGTGGGCGCGCTGAATCCGCAAGCTAGTGTCCGCTGTCAGTGCAAGTTCACTTCTCAGAAGTTGCTCCACAAAGTCAGGCACGGAGTTGCCTTCTTTCCCTTCGGGTACGCCATAAATGCAAATTGTATTCCGCCTAGACCGTCCCTCCAGATCTGTCAACTTTTCCTGCATAGTTTTCTGTCTTTCCATGGATTTAATGAGCGCCTCCTTCATAGCCATGTTAACCGACTCGGTCTCGTTGATCCGTGCTTCTGCTTCATCCAGCCTAGTTTCATGAGCCTGGATCCGAGCGGATTTAGCAGAAAGTTGTTGGTAAATTTTCTGCTTGAGATCTTTGAGTTCATTTTTCATGTCTTGTTTGAGAGTGTGCAGGTCCGCTTTATGCTCAGTCCTGAAGTCGCGTATTTCCTTACTGATACTTTGAAGCACCGAGCACATGTTTTCTGCAGAGTTGTCGTTAGCGCGCTGAGCGTCGTCCATTTCTGGTGTATTCTCCCTTTCTTGTGTGTCACGTTTTGTTTGACTTCTAGTCATTACTCCCCTATTCATTCCAGAGTGAAATTACTATGAATTGTTCAACAAATAGTGAATTTACGGGGGTGGATTCTAACTTGCTATCGGGAGCTCAAGCTCAAGCAGCCATCTTGTCGTCTTGCTCCACCGGAAGTCCCACTGCATGTATTTAATCCCTTTAGTTACTTTACAGATCTGGATTACAGTTTTTTACAGTTGCTAACACACTAAAATGACATGCATAGCACAATTATTTAAACTGACACACAGAGAGCAAAACCTCTTCTCAAGTCTCCAAAACTCTAAACACATTTTCTGCTTTACACACATTTTGCAATTCAAAATGGCACTTTTTAAATGCACTGAACACGGTTCTCTGCATAAGACACAACAATCTGACATAAAGTCACATATCAAAACACTGCCATTCAAAATAACACTTCGTGAGCTAATTGGCCAAAATATGTGCCACCTGGTCAAACACCTCAATGCTTAATTGTTAGCACTTCAATCAGGAAGTAAGCACTATAAAAGCACCACAGGTGAGCATCTCTTTTTTACAACAATGGAAAACGTTGCAGAGAGAGGAAGAGGAAGGGTGAGAATGAGAGGAGGAGGAAGAGGGAGAGGTAGGGGTAGAGCTGGTAGAGGAGTTCATGGCCAAAGACAACAACTTTCAAATGAAATCAGAGCAACCTGAGTTGATCATGTCATCAACCATGGGCTGACAATGCGAGAGGCTGGACAGAGTGCAGCCCAACTTGAGCCGTTTTACTGTCGCCTCTGTCATCCGGACATTTAGACTGGAGCACAGGTATGCAACCAAAATTTCTTTCACACTTTGTAATACACGCCATTTCATAGTGTATCAGTTGGGTGACACCTGTTTACTTCATGAATGGCTGATGTCATACACTTACTGTACACGTTTCCTATATCATTTACTCTACTGTGGGGGAAATATCTTTAGGCTGCAGTGCCCTGTGTTTTTGTTCGTTTGTTTTTCTAAAGGACTGAGAGACGCAACCATGGTGGAGGAAGGGGCCTAATGTTCACCGGGGTACAGGAACAACCCCTGTACAACTCAACATACATGGTGCAAATAAGATAATAAAATAGTGCAAAAAGAGAGAAGAATATTTACAATAACAACAATAAAGATTTAAGGATGTGAAATATATACATATGTGGAATACATTGAGAGTATTTAAATACTTTACACTGTTGAATGAGGAGGTATGGACAGATGCATATATTATGTATAACAGATGTATATGTCAGATATGTACAATATATAGATATGTGTACTATAAACAGATGTGTATGGCAGATGTGTATAATATATATGTATGTGTGTACTATAAACAGATGTGAGTACACATTCACAGAGCTCAGGAGCAATCTTATAGCCTGTGGTATAAAACTGTCTCTGAGTCTGGTGGTCTTGGTCCGGATGCTGCGGTACCATCTGCCAGACGGCAGCAGACAGAACAGATTGTTGCTGGGGTGATGGGGGTCCTTTAATATCCTACCGGCCTTCTTCCTACACCGCTGGGTGTAGAGGTCCTCCATGGATGGCAGCTCCGTCCTGGTGATGTGCTGAGCAGTTTTCACCACCCTCAGTAGAGTCTTACGGTTGAGGGCGGTGCAACTGCCATACCAGGCGGTGATGCAGCCAGTCAGGATACTCTGTACTCTATACAGGTGTGTAGAAGTTGCAGAGTATCCTGGAGTCCATGTTGAACTTCCACAGCCTGCGGAGGAAGAAGAGCCGCTGTCGAGCAGTCTTGGATAAGACCCTGGTGTGATGTGTCCATGTCAGGTCCTCACTGATGTTTACCCCGAGGAACCTGAAGCTGCTGACTCTCTCCACAGGAGTCCCGTCGATATGATGGGTGTGTGTGACTCTCTCTGCCTCTTCCTGTAGTCCACAATCAGTTCCTTTGTTTTGCTGACATTGAGATGGAGGTTGTTGTCCTGGCACCAAGATGTCAGGGATCTGACCTCCTCTCTGTACGCCGTCTCGTCGCCAGGCCGATGACGGTCGTGTCGTCAGCAAACTTGATGATGGTGTTGGAGCTGTGTGTGGCCACGCAGTCGTGCGTGAACAGGGAGTAGAGGAGAGGGCTGAGCACACAACCCTGAGGGGCTCCGGTGTTGAGGGTCAAGGTGGAGGATGTGATGTTCCCCATCCGCACTGCCTGGGATCTGCCCATCAGGAAGTTTAGGATCCAGTCACAGATGGCGCTGTTGAGCCCAAGGTCCCTGAGCTTAATGATGAGCTTGGAGGGCACAATGGTGTGGAATGCTGAACTGTAGTCAATGAACAGCATTTTCACATAAGTCTTCCTCTGGTCCAGGTGGGAAAGGGCAGTGTGGAGGGTGAGGGAGATGGCATCATCCGTGGACCTGTTTGCCCTGTAGGCAAACTGCAGGGGGTCCAGTGAGTCAGGGAGGGGGGAGGTGATGAAAGGTTTGACTAACCGCTCAAAGCACTTGGCGGTAGTCATTGAGGCAGATGGGTTTTGTCTTTTTGGGGACAGGGAGAATGATGGACTCTTTAAAACATGTGGGGACTACAGACTGGAGCAGTGACCTATTGAAAATGTCTGTGAACACATCTGCCAGCTGAACTGCACACACCTTGAGAGCATGGCTATATGTATGCTGGAAAGGAGTGTAAACATGGTCCAGTGTATTTCCACCGCGCGTGGGGCAACTGACGTGTTGATAGTATTTCGGCAGGACTTTCTTCATGTTGGCTCTGTTAAAATCCCCGGTCACAATAAATGCGGCCTCTGGCCGTGAAGTCTCTGTCCTGTCGATAATCCCATACACCTCCAGCGCTGTGTTGTTGTCAGCGTGCGGTGGAACATACACTGCTGTTAGAACAACCGATGTGAACTCCCTCGGCAGATAAAAAGGCCGGCATCCGATCATGATGTGCTCTAGGCTGGGAGAACAGTCCGAAGAAATGATCTCCACATCGGAGCACCAGTTGTTGTTAATCATGAAGCACACACCTCCTCCCTTGCTCTTCCCTGAGTTTATTGTCCGGTCCTGGCGATGAATGGAGAATCCTTGTGGATCAATGACGGCGTCCGGTATCGTGGGGTCGAGCCAAGTCTCCGTGAAAACCAAAACATTACAGGTCTTAATGTCCCGTTGAAATGCCACCCTGCTACGGAGTTCGTCCAGCTTATTATCCAGGGATTGGACATTTGCCAGAGGTAAACTCGGTAGAGGAGGCCTGTTTTCATGTTTCCTCAGCCTGACCAGGACCCCGGCCCAGGAACCTCGTCGTCTCTTCCTCCTGCGCTCCACAGGTAGAGCTCCAGCAGGTAAACAGAGACTCTCCATTGTTTGCAGGTCGTGGTGGATTATTGTTGTCCACCAGCGACCTTATGTGTAAAAGTTGTTCTCTATCATATTGGATGATAAGGCTCACTTGGGCGGTTTGCATGTTGCAAAAAAAGTTAAAAACAAACAACAAAGTAAAACAATAAAAACACTAAGATGTGGAGTTGTTGAGGAGCTCGAGACACGGCAGCCATCCTCGGCGCCATCTTGCTCACTAGAGAGAGAAACTCTCAAAGAAACAAAGAGCTCAGAAGAGCATATTTGGATGTGAGTACAATATTGACTACAGTACACTACATGCAACATTGTTTCCCAGTGTACTGATAACACCATGTTGACTGATGTTTGTTCTTTGTTTCTGGGGAGTTCTGGAAATGGATGCTCATGCAATCCCGCATGAGTTCATCTTTGTAGATGAGGCTGGGTTCAACTTAGCAAAGACCAGAAGAAGGGGAAGAAACGTCATTGGCCACAGAGCCATTATAGATGTTCCCGGCCAACGTGGTGGGAACATCACTATGTGCACTGCCATCTCCAATACGTATGGTGTCCTCCACCGTCATGCCAACCTTGGATCATACAACACAGCCCATTGCCTCACATTTCTGGACAGACTCCACAGTATTCTCATACCACCAGAGCATATGAATGACGCAGAGCATCGAAGAAACAGGTATGTTATAGTATGGGACAACGTGAGCTTTCATCGTGCAGCCCCAGTCCAAACCTGGTTTGCTGACCACCCACCATTTGTCGTGCAATACCCCCCACCATACTCACCATTTTTGAACCCCATAGAAGAGTTCTTTTCAGCATGGTGGTGGAAGGTTTACGACCGGCAGCCCTTTGTGCGCATGCCTCTTTTGCAGGCTATGGAAGAGGCATGTGATGAAATTGATGTGGGTGCGATTCAGGGATGGATAAGGCACTCAAGGCGCTTCTTCCCTCGATGTCTGGCAAGGGAAGATATTGCCTGTGATGTGGACGAGGCGTTGCGGCCAGATCCAGCTATGCGGCAAGATGCTGCCTAATTACAGTATTTTTCTCGCCTCTTTTTTTATATATATTTTTTCTGTAATTTTCTTTTTCAGTTTACTGTTTTTTGTTAGCATATTTTTGTTCACTCCAATGTATCTGCTGTGCATATTTTGCATTGACTTTTTGGGTGAAAAATAACAGCAGCATGTGTGTATCTGCAAATATTTCTGTGCATGTGAACAATCTGAAGAATTTTCAACAATTTGAACTATTTTAGTATTATGGCAAAGCTTACTAAAGAGGTTAGTGCTTTACATTTTGCCCAACAGTGTGTCGTTGGTGAGACAAAAATCTGGTAATATGAATGAAGTGTGTGCCGTTTGGTGCAAAAGTTTGATTTTCATAATGGTATATGTAGTTTTGGTTGCAGTGCTTCATTTTGCAGCATATATGAGGTATTTTGCAGTTTGGGTCTGTGGTTGTGTGAATTGTGTTAAGTATTTTGGTAAAACCAGGATAGTTTCCAAAATTGTGTTTAAGCAATTGTAAAAAACTGTAATGATGGTAAATATAACCAACCCTTAAATCAGACTTTAGTTCACCTGGAGTAAACCCAGCAGCTACCCTGCAGTATACAAAGCCATTCAAACTAGCTGCACCTTTACCAGCTCTGAGAACACTTTAATGATCAATCATTATAAAACATATCAGAGATATTATTCTGAAATGGACCAATCAAACAATCACTACTTTTACTGTCGCTACTTTAAGCACATTTTGAGGAGAATACCTTTCTAATTTTACATGTGTAACATTAGCAATACAGGATATTTACTTGTAACAGAGTATTCCTACACTCTGGTACTTCTACTTATACAAGATCTGAATACTTCTGCCTCCTCTGTGCATAAACAAGGGATTAATTAAGACAGACAGATAGATAGATGGAGAGATAGAGAGATAGATAGAGAGATGGATAGAGAGATAGACAGTTGACCTTAAAACCAGGCTCAGTCACACTTTTAACCTCACACACATTCACATGTGCTCACATACACAGATGGAATTTCATGCTGCTAAGGGTTTTGCATTTTTTGCCCAGGCAGAAATGGAAACATCATCAGTCATGTCAATCAGCACCTGTCACTCTGTGTTAGCTTAGGACACTCACAGGCAAGCACACAGCACTACTGCCAAACCAGTGATTAACACAACTGCTGAGTCATGGCTGCTGCCAACAGCACCAACCAGCACTTACAGTATGGTTGAAATTACATCGCTTAATTGAATACTCGATTCTGCTTGGTCCAATTGGACATTCACAGGTTTGGTAATACTCCAATAAGACACCGCTGCTAAGCAAAATATTAACAACTGCACTTCCTCCTCCGCTCCTGTCCCAAAGGCGTCCCCAAAGTGTCCACCAGGCTTCGGTGCTTGCTCTCCTCTTCGTCCTCTACCACCTCCCCCTCAGTGACATACCTACGCCACCATGGCCTTCACTTCCACTACTACGCTAACGATGTCCCACTCTACCAGTCTATCAGTCACACTTTGGAGTCGTGCAGTCTGATTCTCATTTGGTCGGCAGTGGCTTAGTCTGTAAGGGCTTGGACTGGGGTCCAAAGGGTTGCCCGTTCACGTCCCGATTGGACCAGAAAAATGGAGTGAGCTGGTAGCTGGAGAGGCGCCAGTTCTCCTCCTGAGCCACTGCCGAGGTTCTTCTTCTTCTTCTTCATCATTCACTATTACCAGTCCATAAGGCTGCATCCCAGTTTGACCAGTCCATCAGTCAGTATCCCACTATTACCAGACCATGTCCCAGTATAATCATCTCATCAATCAGTGTCCCTCTATACCCACTCCATCAATCTGCCTCACTGTAACTGTCAGCAGCACCATTAGCTACTGAATTGTTCCATTCTCACACAGTTCTTCCTGACTTTTTCTGGAGACATTTCTTTCACACTAGAACAGAGGCTGTTTAAAATGCATAGACTTCGGACCCAAAAAAAACAATGCTGTTCCTGCAACAAGAGAAAGTATAATTGGTTACTTTTACCCCTTATAAAGCCAGGACAAACTGTATGGTTCAGTTACTTTCTTCACAGCTACAAGAAGTCCTTGGGCAATGTCGGACATTTAGAATTTAAATGATTTGCCTTGGTTTTCTCTAGGTCGACCACTAGAAGCACATACATGTTGCATACCGAAAGGACTACACAGTGGCCTCAGCAGGAGCTTAGGGCCTGTTCCAGAACAGCCAGAAACTGGAGCCAATTAACAAGTTATAAGTGAAACATTATGTTTCAGTTGTCACATAAAGTCTGACAATTCTCTTGCATCGCAGCAGTTCCATTTGCAACTTCAACAAGGACACATATTTAACACAAGATACTAGAGGACAGACTTTTAACATCACAATCACTGAAGAGAAACATGCTCAAGACCCTCTCACGTACATTTGACATGGGATTTAGCTCTGTATTATATTTGAGGATGGACTGGTCCACAAAGCAGAGCTCCAGTCTGACTTTATCACCGTGGGACCCTGTATCTTTGATTTGATGGAAACAGTTCATACTCTCTGTTTAGGACATGGCTGGGTCAGAGATGATGTTAATATGTTGTTATTGTAGGCCCAGATTGTCTCACGGACCTACAGACATTGAACAGATTATCACCTGGTGAGGCAGTTTTGATTTGAAGTGGTAGACAAACACTTGCATGCAGTATTCCAATACTGTAGAACAGTCAAGATCACAGATGTAAAAAAACGAAGAAGTATCTAATCGCCCCAAAAGATCTAAGGCAACGGAGAAAATAAATTGTTTGTTTTGTCCTTTCACATATATATTTTATGCGGTCTTTCCATGAAAATAGATGGTTAATCATCACACCTAAGTACTGTATGTATATGAAAACTCATGCTTGATTTGTTCACTTGGAAGACAGTGGGAACTGTATGGGAATCAGATGGTGAGCCAAAAACGACTTCCTCTGTTTTCTTTGTATTAATCTCAAGAGCATTATTATCACTCAGCCCAGGCACTCCTAAAATGTTTCTCAATCATGGTATCTGCATTTACCAATACATTTGAGGCATTTCTTCTCCCATTTTCAAATGTCTTTCTGTATTGGTAAAGGTCAACTTGTGGAAACTGTTCCTCTTGGCTCCATGATATTTGAGACTTCCTGAGTGATGCACAAACACAAATGAGAGCTGGTGTTTCTGTTATCGCATCCACACCTTTGTCAGAGAGTCTTTCTACCCTATAACCGATTGATTTTACATTACCACCGCTCATTGTGATCATTTGGAGGGTTCTCCACTCACCCCCCCACAAATTCCCATTACTACTCTTTCCTCTGACATGTCATTCTATCTTCTGACATCATTCTGAGCCGTGATGCTCCCCCCCCCCCCAAGGTTCACCATCCCACCTCTAAATCAGCACTGTGCTGTAACTGGAGACTGTGACCCAGTCAGCCCCCCCATCTTGTAAAACAGGGCTAACCCGGGAGGCCACACCAACGGACTTAGTGAAAATAATATTTGAAATACTTGCATACAGTATAAACGATAAAGGAATCTAAATGGTGTGTTGTTGTATTTGTAAAGCTGTAGACGAAAAGCTGATCCACACTGAAAAAACTGAAATGTTGAGTTTAATTAAAAGTATTATGTCAATGTTAGGTAAGTTAAAATCAATAATATTAAGTTCAAACTAAAAAATCGGTTCAACTTAATATAAGTGGTTTGGACCTACTTACTACAGTTATGTGAAATTAGTTGAAGTAATATATTTAATTTAAGTCAACGTTTCAGTTGTTTCAGTGCACATGACACAGATTTATTCTATATACTGCAACACCACATGACAGAGTTGAAGTGTTTTAATGCTTTACATTTGCTCTAGGTGTGAGTTACACTTAACGGGGAGTAATAAAAATGCCTTACACTGGTTCAGTGTGTCTGTGTGATCCAGGGAGAAGAGCTGTCTGTGTATTTGTGAAATACCAGAGAGGGAGGAGGAGGGAAACAACAGGGAAGAAGGTCAGAACACTTCAAACTTCTGCTGCACATGGAGCAATATTCAGCGCAGATAAAGTCTACGTTTCTTTTGATGGAACTTTGATGTTGAAGGGAGGCCTCTCAGTTTGGATTACTTCTCTCCTTTGTCTTGGATATTTTCATTCTTAATTTCAATCTATATCCCCTGGATGTTTGAAGGAAGGGATCCAGATCTCCAGAGTCTTGAGATGCAGGAGAGTATGAAGAAGAAGCGAGCTCAGAGGACCAGCACTAACCTCTCAAAAGCAGCTCGGCAGTGAGTAACAGGGTTAGAGGTTAGGGTTAGTAAGACATTCATACATTGTTGACAGGTTAAAAGGTGTTGAATAAAATGTGGTGATGATTCATGTTTTTTGTGGTAATGTAAGAGCAGTTAAAAGAGATTGGTCAAATTTGACCCAGAACACCAGAGTAAGGTGGGAGAAGTGAACAGGACAGGAGGGGTACGTTATTTTTTATGGCGTTTATACGTTTTTTCTCCAGTCTTACTTTTATATGATGAAAGAGAAAGCCATTCAACAACACAGATAGGAAGGATATACTTTTTTAGTTTGGCAAAATCAGTTTTTCATGAATGTTTCTTCCTATTGATCAGTCTATTAAAGTTATCATCAGTGATACAAACACTCATCCTGTTCATCTGCTAACCACTACCACTTCTGCATGTCATTCTTCATGCATGATACCTACATAACCCCTGTCCATAGAATGTGACTGATAAGCTAAGTTTTAAAAATCACAATTTAAAGACTTCCAGGTGGATTGATGACTATGATTCATGATCTGTCAACTCTCATATGATGAATTGCATCAATATCGAGATTTCCTCAATGCTCTCAATGAAGTGCGAAAGAGTTTTTTAATGTTTAGCTTTTCCTTCTTCGTAGAGGAAGTCAGTGGTAGTCAGTTTGGATTGACCACAGATTACACTGACACCACAGTGACAAATATCCTGAGAAACGTCTGCAGCATAATCAAAATTCTCCTGTCCCTGCACCGCGTGTTCAGGACACTGATTCCATTCCAGTCGCAGTGGTGTCTTTACGTTGGCCAATTGTCACCAAACGAAACTGATGCCGTTGTGTGCTCTTGATAATTGACATCCCCCGGTGGGCCCGACTGGCATTCTGTCTCTCAGAGGCTACAGCGGGGTCAGTTTTAAACTAGAGTGAAGGTTCTGGTATCCAGAGATGGCAAAAGTACACATATCCTTCACTCAAGTAGAAGTACAAATACTCATGCTTTAAAATCCTCTGGTAAAAGTTGAAGTACTGAGTAGACTTGTTTTCTCAAGTGAAAGTAAAGAAGTATGGGCTTTGAAATGTACTTTAGTAAAAAGTAGCATAACTAATAGTAATCATAACTACCAACTGTTTCATAGAACATCTGCCTCCTGTTTGGCCATGGGTGGTTAGGAATGGATATTGCTAACTTCACCTGCCCTTCCTCTGTCCTAACGTTAGCCATTTTTCTCTGCCTTGCTCCATTGACATAGCCAGGAATCATGGATACACCAATCGTGTTTTCTGTATGACATCAGGAGGAAATAATGGCTCTAAATGATAATGATTACACCACCAAGTACAGGATAAAATTAAAGTAACAAGTCTTGTTTTGAAATTGCAAGATACAGTACAGTGTTAAAAATGTAAGGAGTAAAAGTAAAAACTTGAATATAGAGTGGAGTAAAGTACAGATACCAGAAAAAAAACCTACAGTACAGAAGAATACAGTAAGGAAGTATTTGTTCTTCATTTCTCCCCACCTGAACCTAACCAATCAGTTTCCAGAAAAGAAAGGCTTGCTATCCAATTGGCTTCTCTAAATTTCAAACGTCTTTTAAACCATTCAATACAGGCTTTTTTCTATAGAACAATAAGAGAATCTTTATAATTATTGTTGTTTATTTGGTCTGTATGGTGACACGAACCGGTGACCAGCAGCGGGTCGGTTCTTAAGCCAAGTCCCTACAAACTGAGCTGCTGCCGCCCCATAGTCTTTCTCAAGGTCTTGGACATTTGTTTTTTTTTAATATATATTCTTGAGTGCTCCAAAATAATCAAATTTAGCACCAAAGTAACAAATGGTTTCAACACAAAACTTGGAACATTATAGAGCAGGCTACATGTATGAATATATTATACCAGAGTGTTAAAGGCCCTTATTAACGTTTACATATTGTTTGAATTAATACATACTGAACATATGATATATGTTGGCCTACAGATTTAATTGGACATTGAGTCAGAATACAAAAGGTAAGTCCATAACACAGTATATGGGCAACGATGCATCTGTTTACTGTAACTGCAGTCACATCATGGACACAAACTGAAGTTCAGTATGTGAAACTTAACTTAACTTACATTCTTTATCCTCATGTTAATCTACATTCCTGCAGTATTGCTATATGTACAGCATTATGGAACAGATAAGCAGAAATGTAGGCATGGGAATATTGTTGAACTTTTTTACATCATGAATTTTCTCAGGCCTTCACTGCTAATAAAATCAGATGAATGTCATATGAATGCCAAGGGCCACTGTGGAAGCGGCTTACAACCAGAAGGTTGTGGGTTGGATCCCAGTGTGCAGTCAGTGTGTCCTTGGGAAAGATACTGAACCCTGAGTGGCTGCCGATGGCCAACGGTGTGTGAGTGTTAGTTCGTGGAGCAAGTGGTACTGCTCTGCATGAATGGGTGAATGACTTGTATGTAAACTACTTTGAGGGGTCGTGAAGACTGAAATTATATGAAGGTACATCTGTTACTTCATTTTGTAGAACTAATGTTGAAATCTATTAATGTCCTTTTCATGCAAAATAGTTTTAAATGCACTTAAATGAATACTAAAGAAAGTTCAATAAGTAAATTATAAGGATCCATAATGTTAATGTGAGATTAAGATGTAATTTTTGGGGGTATTTTCTATCTATATTTCCCTTTAACAGCCACCATCTCACATATGCATCTGGATTTGACGGTCCCAGCTGTGGTTGCAAAAGCAGACTGGAGAGTCGGCTGTCAGAAACTACTTTTTTTTCACACTTACCGGTGGAACAGCAAATTCCTGACACCTCTAATAAAGGCTCTAACGCAGCAGATGTACCTACAGAGAGAGGCCTAATAACATTTCCCCATGAGATATCATTGCAAGAGTGATGAAGAACAAGTTGCAGAGTTTCCCATGTCGGTCAAGTGTTCTCTTTACAAAAAAGATCTAAGGTCCATTTATGTATCTGAATTGTGTAACTTTACCCAACTTGTTATGCTTTGGCAATCCAAATAACTAGGGGATGTACCCAAAATCAAATCAGATGTTTGGGAAAGAGCAAATAATGTCATATAATACTTATTTTACCAGAAGTTGCTGGTTATTATTTTGGGGGAAAATGTCATATACAGTATAAAGGTGTTTTGTATCTACTCATATAATTGTTTATGGTTACAAGATAAAAACGCTCATTCTGAAGGCAACACATAGGACTTTGATTCCCTAAAAAGGACATTGTTAACTTTTGATAAGTGTTCCTGTATCACTCTCACTCCTCATGTCTAAACGTAACTGACCTGCCAAGGTGTTGAGTACCAGCCAATCAGAGGCAGAATAGAAGGGGACAAATAAAGCCTTCGTTCTGCATAATAATTAGCATTTAAAATGCGGCTCTTTTTTCCTAATATTGGCCATTAGTTTTGAAATTATGGGCTTTTGCTGTGGAAGTGCTGTGAAAATATATGTTACTATTTCTTTTGATATGATTTCCCAATAATGTTCAGGCCGATGGTCCAGCAGCACACGGACAGGAGAATGGGTTGGAATGCTTTCAATAAAGCGCTTGACAGTTTGTTCAAACATTGTCTCCCCTTACAAATTTCTAAATTTGTAATTTAGCATTGCTGCACAATGATTTGCAGGATATGTAGAGACGAGGAAGGAGGACTTCTTGTCAGGACTTTCGTTCACAACAACCTAATCAAGTCCTGGATCCAACCACAAGAATTGATTTAACTTTTGAATAAAAAGTGTAACCCCAGTCTTCCCTTTACATTAAACCATCCTTAACCCTTCACCCATGTAACTGCTAAACTAACCTGAGGCCATGAGGACTGGAAGAGGACATGGCTTTAAAACTGTCTCTAGCTGCGAGGATGAATGAGAACACTAACGTCCCCTTAGAAGACCCCATGGCCTTGGCCCTTCTGAGAAGTGCCAGCAGTAAAATAGTCTATAAATCTCGAAGATAAAACAGCTCATGCCCGGTCTTTGACACGATTTACCCTTCAGAGGGCAGGAGTTAAGCATTTTGATGGTTATTGTTTGTGCAGCTGGTGCGCATGTGTTTAAAGAGTGTTCTAGTTGCAATACACTCTTAAAATAGTTGTTCTAGACTGAAGCAGAACCCCAGCTGTCCTTGTAAAGTAAAGCTGATGTAGCTTGTACAGAGTGGCTAAAGTACAGGTTCTTAATCAATTAAGTTGTTGTTAGAGAACCAACAATTAAAATACTTTCGCTGTCCATGACATTTAGCTTAGTTTTGATTTAACGCATCCCATGCAGCCTCATGCCTAACTATAATTTTGAATGTTCAATCCATAGGTCTGCCACACATTACTTCTCAGATGGAATCATTCAGCGTAACAAGCGTTCAGAGGGTCAGAACTCCCCACTCACAGGCACGCTGTGATTATACACTGTGAACTTGTAAACATGAGGTTTAGGATCTTAGACAGACTCACACATAAATGAAGAGTGAGGAGTTTCATTAAATGTTCAAGATATTATGAACTTTTCATTTTTATAGACATTCATGGTATAACCTACTTGCTGAAAATGCTGTATTTAATATATGTTTGAAATATGTATTTTCCTCAATCTCTCCCTTGGAGGGAAAGGTTAACGTGTTAAGAATGATTCAGATTTGAGATATTTTTCAAGTTTAAAGTATTCAGATTTATCACGATACAAGT
This sequence comes from Eleginops maclovinus, assembly GCF_036324505.1. Lineage (NCBI taxonomy): Eukaryota > Metazoa > Chordata > Actinopteri > Perciformes > Eleginopidae > Eleginops > Eleginops maclovinus. The sequence continues at coordinate 26,375,581 of NC_086353.1, read as the reverse complement.
AAGAACTAGTCTACAGGAAACAATTTGGCCCAGTATTGGATTATTGAAGTTGAAATTATTACAATTTGCAACACAACTTTGAGACGCTGAGTCAAATAATGACATCAATTCAATAATGACGAAAAAAGTCCACATTATCACTATTTCAGACACAGTTATGACATATTACATTAACACTTCTACATTTAAAGTCACATTATTAAACAATTTTAAGGTTTAGAAACCCAAAGAGAAAACAGTTCAAAGTGAAATAGTTTAACCTAAAAAAAAGTTTTATATTGTTTTGCTTAAAACCAAACCAGCACCTTATCGTGGTGGAGAGGTTTGTGTGCCCCGATGAACCTGGGGGCTGTGCTATCTGGAACCTTGTGTTCCTGGTAGGGTCTCCCATGGCAAATTGGTGTCAGGTAAGGGGCCAGACTAAGATTGGTTCAAAAGACCTCATAGAAAACATACATGAAAGCGAGGATACCCGGCCCGGAGGAAGCCCGGGGTCCCCTTCTGGAGCCAGGCCCAGAAGGAGGACTCGTCAGCGAGTGTCTGGTGGCCGGGCTTGCCATGCCATGCGGGGCACAGCCCAAAAAAGCAACGTGGGCAACACCTCCGCTTCCCCGTCCCGCGGGCCCACCACCTACGGGAAACAACATGGGGGCGGGTGCGCTGCCAGAAGGGTGGCAGTGAAAGCAGAGGGTCTCGACGGACCAGACCTGGGCGGCAGAAGTTGGCTTTGGGGACGTGGAACGTCACCTCTCTGGGGGGGAAGAAGCCGGAGCTGTGCGGGAGGTGGAGCGTTAACAGTTGGATCCGGTGGGGCTCACCTCTATGCACAGCGTCGGCTCTGGAACCTTACTTCTTGATAGGGGTTGGACTCTATTCTTCTCCGGAGTTGCCCAAGGTGTGAGGCGCCGAGCGGGTGTGGGGATACTCACAAGCCCCTGGTTGAGTGCCACTTTGTTGGAGTTTACCCCAGTGGACGAGAGGGTCGCCTCCCTACGCCTGCGGGTCATGGGGGGGAAAACTCTGACTGTTGTGTGTGCTTATGCACCAAACAGCAGTTCAGAGTATTCAGCCTTCTTGGAGACCCTGAAAAGAGTCCTGTATGGGGCTCCCGAAGGGGACTCCTTAGTCCTGCTTGGAGACTTCAATGCACACGTTGGGAATGATAGAGACACTTGGAGGGATGTGATTGGGAGGAACGGCCCCCCTGATCTGAACCGGAGTGGTGGTTTGTTACTGGACTTCTGTGCTAGTCATGGATTGGCCATAACCTTACACCATGTTCGAACATAAGGATGCTCATGTGTACGTGGTACCAGAGCACCCTAGGCAGAAGGTCCATGATCGATTTTGTTATCGTATCATCGGACCTGAGGCCGCATGTTTTGGACACTCGGGTGACGAGAGGGGCGGAGTTGTCAACTGATCACCATCTGGTGGTGAGTTGGGTCGAGTGGCAGGGGAAGCCTATGGACAGACTTGGTAAGCCCAAACGTGTAGCATGGGTGAACTGGGAACGTCTGGAGGAATCCCAAGTCCAGGAGGCCTTCAACTCACACCTCCGGCGGAGCTTTTCAGGCATCCCTGTGGAGGCTGGGGACATTGAACCTGAGTGGGCGGTGTTCAAAGCCTCTATTGCTGAAGCTGCGGCGGGGAGCTGTTGTCTCAAGGTCTTAGGTGCCTCAAGGGGCGGTAACCCTTGAACCTCCTAGTGGACACCGGTGGTCAGGGAAGCCATCTGACTGAAGAAGGAGGCCTTCCGGGATACGTTATCCCTGGGTACTCCTGATGCAGTTGCAAGGTATCGACAGGCCCATAGGGCAGCAGCCTCAGCTGTGGCCGAGGCAAAGCAGCGAGTGTGGGAGAAGTTTGGAGAAGCCATGGAGAAGGACTTTCGGTTGGCACCAAAGTTGTTCTGGAAAACAGTCCGACACCTCAGGAGGGGGAAGCAGGGAACCATCCAAGCTGTGTACAGTAAGGATGGGACGCTGTTGACTTCAACTGATAGGGTGTTAGGGCGGTAGAAGGAACACTTTGAGGAACTCCTGAACCCGCAACTCTATGTTAGAGGTGGAGCTGGAGTATGAAGGGGGATCAACTCCAATCTCCTGGGGGGAAAGTCACTGATGTAGTCAAACAACTCCACAGTGGCAAAGCCCCGGGGGTGGATGAGATCCGCCCAGAAATGCTGAAGGCTCTGGGTGTTGAGGGACTGTCATGGTTGACACGTCTCATCAACATTGCGTGGAAGTCGGAAACAGCACCGAAGGAGTGGTAGACCGGGGTGGTGGTTCCCCTTTAAAAAGGGGGATCAGAGGGTTTGTGCCAATTACAGAGGCATCACATTACTCAGCCTCCCCGGGAAAGTTTACTCTAAGGTGCTGGAAAGGAGGGTCCGGCCGATTGTCGAACCTCAGATTGAAGAGGAACAATGCGGCTTTCGTCCTGGTCGTGGAACGACGGACCAGCTTTTTACTCTCGCAAGGATCCTGGAGGGGGCCTGGGAGTACGCTTATCCGGTCTACATGTGCTTTGTGGATTTGGAGAAGGCGTATGACCGGGTTCCCAGGGAGATACTGTGGGAGGTGCTGCGGGAGTATGGGGTGAGGGGGTCTCTACTCAGGGCCATCCAATCTCTGTACTCCCAAAGCGAGAGCTGTGTCCGGGTTTTCGGTAGCACGTCGGACCGATTTCCGGTGAGGGTTGGCCTCCGCCAAGGCTGCGCTTTGTCACCAATCCTGTTTGTGATATTCATGGACAGGTTTTCGAGGCGTAGTCGTGGGGGAGGGGGTCTGCAGTTCGATGGGCCAAGGATTGCACCACTGCTTTTTGCAGATGATGTAGTCCTGATGGCTTCATCGGTCTGTGACCTTCAGCACTCACTGGTTCAGTTCGCGGCCGAAAGCGGCTGGGATGAGGATCAGCACCTCCAAATCTGAGGCCATGGTTCTCAGCAGGAAACCGATGGACTGTCCACATCAGGTGGGGAATGAGGCCTTACCCCAAGTGAAGGAGTTCAAGTATCTTGGGGTCTTGTTCTCGAGTGAGGGAACAATGGAGCGTGAGATGGGCCGGAGAACCGGAGCAGCGGGAGCGGTACTGCAGTTGCTTTACCGCACCGTTATGAGGAAAAGAGAGCTGAGCCAGAAGGCAAAGTTCTCTGTCTTACCGGGCCATTTTCGTTCCTACCCTCACCTATGGTCATGAAGGATGGGTCAGAACGAGATCACGAATACAAGCGGCCGAAATGGGATTTCTCCGCAGGGTGGCTGGCATCTCCCTTAGGGATAAGGTGAGAAGTTCAGTCATCCGGGAGGGACTCGGAGTAGAACCGCTGCTCCTTCGCGTTGAAAGGAGCCAGTTGAGGTGGTTCGGGCACCTAGTGAGGATGCCACCTGGGCGCCTCCCTAGGGAGGTGTTCCAGGCACATCCAGCTGGGAAGAGACCAAGGGGTAGACCTAGGACCAGGTGGAGGGATTATATCTCTTTGCTGGCCTGGGAGCTTCTTGGAATCCCCCAGTCAGAGCTGGTTGCTGTGGCCAGGGAAAGAGAAGTTTGGGGCTCTCTGCTGGAGCTGTTACCTCCGCAACCCTGACGGATAAGCGGGAGAAGATGGAAGGATGTTTTGCTTAAAATGAGTTACCACTGTTCTACTCCCTTTATATTCTCTTCTTCACTCTTTATATGTGCAAGCTTCTCCTTTTTGGTTCATTTCTGGCAGTTTGTTGCTCCTCTATCCCAGGCAACACTACACGATCTAATTAAGTCATTCATACGACTCAACACTGGAATGCTGTCGCGTAGAAACCGGGATAAGGTGGGAACATGGTCAACAGCATGTGGTCCATCCTGAACAACACTATAGATGTGTCCAAGTATTTCAAATGTCTATGGTTCAAGTCTGCGGCCAAATATTTTGGAGTCTCACACTAAATCGTTATATCAAGGATAGTTTTCTAATAAACTAAAGACTGTTTAACCACCAGGAAAAGACTGACCATCTAGGACTGACTCAGATAGAAATTAAATCAAACAGACTCATTGTGAGCTCATTGTATAGCTAAGATTACAGCAACGGTCAACCTTTGCACACACACACACACACACACACACACACACACACACACACACACACACACACACACACACACACACACTGCACATAGCCAGTGGCTAGTTGTTAACAAAGTTCACCCCTGACATTCAGAGAGGATGGGGGTGTAAACTAATTGCAGAAACAGATGACATGACAGCCATTTCATGACATTCTGTTCTCTCATCTCCTATTTCTTTCTTAGGTAACACATACATTACGTAATCACAGTTTGGACAGTTTATTTGGTATATTTAATTACCAACATCACTCATCTGCATGTCTTCAAGGGAATAGTAGCCAAACTATTTGGCTGGCAAGCTAACCAGTACATTCTAGCACTTGTGCAGATCAAGCCCATAAGGTTATTTTACGTGCTAACTACCAAAGAAAAAAGACCATGGGGGGGTCCATGGGGGTCATAGTTCCCTATCATGTATTGCATTGAAATTTCAAATAAGAGTAAGAAAACAACTTGTAAAGGGCCAAGCCATCCACAATCTTTAATGCACGCAAGGCCTGCTACCATGTGTAAATGGCCAGTGGTGTAAATGAACTAAGTACATTTGCTTAAGTACTGTGCTTAAGAACAATATTGAGGAACTTTTTTTCAGCATTTTAATGTTTTTGCTACTTTGTACTTCTACTCCACTACAATTCAGAGGTAAATGGTGTACTTTTACTCTACTACATTTATTTAACCCCTTCAGTCACTTTACAGATCTGGATTAATGATGGTAAATATAATCAGCCCTTAAATCAGACTTTAGTTCACCTGCAGTAAATTCAGCAGCTACCATGCAGTATACAGAGCCATTCAAACTAGCTGCACCTTTACCAGCTCTGAGAACACTTTAATGATCAATAATTATAAAACATATCAGAGATATTATTCTGAAATGGACCAATCAAACAATGACTACTTTTACTGTCGCTACTTTTAGTACTTTTTGATGAAAATACACTCTGGTACTTCTACTTTTACTCAAGTACAAGATCTGAGTAATTTTTCCCCCTCTTGAATTTGCCATGCTCAGGTTTAAACAACAAGCTAGTTAATCTGAGCGCTCATTGATAATGTTGGTGCTACTGGCGGTGGCTAGGGTCCCCACCATGTTGTGCTTTTATTTGCAAAACTATGGTCTATTGTCCTACTTTATTCCAGTCCTGCGGTTTAAGCAAATGTTAAAGACAAAACAAGATAGCTTGGGTCTTCTTCTTAGCTTTTTTAAATCATTTTGCATATGGGATTAGTAACAGCCCCTACAAAACAAATATTACTTTACATGGTCAAATAAATTGTGAGTATTTACAGCGTGCAATCTTCGTAATGCAAATTGCATTTGGGGAAGATTCAGTTACACTTCCCTGTCACACCCCTAGACATTGACCCATCCCTGCTGAACATGTCTGCATTCACAGGAGTAAGTCAACCCAATCTCAAAATTGAACTGGCCAACATAGCTGATAAAGACCTGTGGGTATCCAAGTTCAAAGGCACGACAGCTGTTCTGAAAGATGCCACCCATCAGAAGGCCATTCTCGCTCAAGAGCACTAATGGAGCGATATTGAAAACCTCCCCAGGCCCGACAAACAAGTGTTTGAAACATGTAATGCCATTAGCAACATTTTATAGGGAATGACGCCATGTTTATTTATTCATAGAAAATGTTGTCAGAAATGCTGGATGGGTCGGAATATTGCTATACATTTTCAATTTGTTCATGTTGACAGATCCCAATGTATTAAGTGCGTGGACCAGCAATGAGGCTTCAAACGATGGTTTTTGATCATGTTATTATTAAGGTGCCTGAAATAAGATATGTGGTAAACACAAGCTGAAGAAATGTCCTTGTTTGTGCATCTTTATGTCCGAAAACTTCTATTTGTCATTCAAAAAAACATCACGTGGAACATTAGCTGCCTTTAGCTAAGCGGTGTTGACGTGATGTGTAATTGTTTTTCGTTTTTTACTTCTGGTGGTTGCATTTACGCTTCAAAAATCATATATTGGTGTTAATGTATGGAAATTATCCTGCTCAACAAAACTTGTAAGCATCATACATGTGGGTCTGCCACACATCCTATTGTCTGCAGTATGAAAACATATTTTGGGGGTCACTGGCCCCTGTTGAAGTACAATTTCCATTTCAGATATGGTTCATCCTTAAGCGTGTCTCGCTCAACCTCCCCTGCTTTGCATGCCTCTGGGACTAATATAAACCGACACAAACAACAATTTTGCACACCACCACCTCATTTTGTCACCCTGTTTTCTCTTCAGCCCCCACTTAATCAATCTCCCATTTCTGGCTTATCATAGTAATGACAGGCTTCTAGCTCCTGTATGTATGAGTGTGTGTGTGCATAGACAGTACTGTGAAATCATCACTGGGATTTTCATTCAGCAGCTAATGATTTCATAAGTCCCTAAGGACTGTTATTTATGTTTCATGCACTAACAAGTCATTGACAGATGAGTGTGCATGATGTTGCAAGAAACACACCTCTAAACCAGTTTATTATATCGCTGCAACAATTCGCCCCTTTCATTACAACTGTTTTGGGAGTGGAGTGGTAAAATTTGACAAGTACAATATCACATGTCGGACTAACAACCAAAGGTATCTCTTCCCTTTAAAAAGTGTAGTTTGAAAATAAAACCTTAATCTAGAAACTACTGTCCCTCTAAAATGTACAGATTAATTTAAATTTGGTATGGACATAAAGCTTTAATGGAAAAAGTTTGATTTAAATCTTGTCTTGATATTGGTGTTGAATTCCTTCAACGACAATACTTTTACATTGACCTTAACTGTTTATTACAATGGGTTATAAAGGCCATCTTTATCTCTTTCTTTAAACCATTTAAAATGTAAGCCCTGGTGTAGGCTGAATGTCATCTGTTCAGATTCATTATCTCCACCGGCGGCAGCTGCTTTTTCAATCCTAACCAATTGAGGAGTATATTACGTACCAATGTGCATGTATCATCTTTGTCACATGCCTAGACTGTTGCTTGCTCATCACATGCTCTCTTATATCTTCCCTCTCTCTATTCTCTATTCCAGTCACTCAGCAAGGTTTCTCTGTTTATTCCGGGACAGCCCTCCAAAGTGATATATATCCCCTCTCTTGGCTTAAAAAAAAACAGCCAGAATAAAAAAAGAGGACCGGTTTGGGTAGAATTATAAATCTGTAAATGATATCCAAATACTGCTGTTAACTGGCTGCTATCACACCACTTTGCATGCTACACTTTTAGAAAAATACTGTTATTGGTACTTTTTGTTGTCAACCTGGATGTGTTTTTTTTTGTGTGTGTAATGTTTATATTCTATCCTTAACATGTTATGCATGCTTCTTAATTAATACTTTGCTATTTTGTTCATCTGCGTTTGTAGCACTTAATTTTTGTCCACATAAAATTGATAATAATAATTAACAAAGAATCTGGGAGAGGAGAGTTGTTAATATAATTGATATGGTGTTTCAGTCACCTCATAATCATAAACTGTTAGGAAGAAACGCTCTTTGTTTATGACAAATATAAAAGACAGGGATTAGTTAGGATCTTAAAGTGCACATAGACTTTGCTAATTTACAGCTTCATACGCGTAGTTTGGGAGTCTACTAGAACATATGCTAATGTTAAAACAATTAATTGGTGTCATTTTTGACAAAGGAAATTATACAATGAATGTGGCTAACCGTTAGGAATACGGTTTTATTCTGGAAAACTCGGGCGGAAGTGTATTTCGGTGTTTCCGATGGTGGAACACAGGATTGTTATGTGAATGAACCGAATAACCCGCTGAACTGGACTATCCGATACCGTCCGGTACCAACAAAGACCCACATACATCGACTAACTGACAGGTATTTATAGAAAGTGTTATGCATTCACAAATGGTCCGAGTGGACTTTAATGTAACGGAGCTGGGACGCTTTCCCCATGGTAGCTACCGATAGCTAGCCGGCTAGAAAACACCCAAAATGGCTGGCGTAGTGTGTTGGCTCTCTGTTTACAGTATGAATTGTCGTTAGAAATACGGCTTGTACATTACAGACAAACGTGTATGTATATAGGGATTTCAGACTGTACGTGCGCATTTTACATTGTTGTTTTTACAGTTACGAGTTATAACGCAAATGTTACGCAGGTGCTCGTGATTGACACCCATCGATGACTCTGGATGTAACGTTACTTCACGAGCCTTTCTGAATATTGAGCAGGGTAATGTGACGAGAGGGAGGAGAAATACACCGTGAAAATGTGATGTACCGGAAACGTAGGCGTTTCCCTCAAACAAACGAATATCAGTTTCCATGCCAAAATGATGTCTTTGAAAAGACGTTTTGACGTCAGCTTATCAATTTCTTGGATTTTATTTAACTAATATCTCCAACTAATAAATATATGTTGACGATGTTATAGTTTGCATGTACTGCCTTCCGTAAAATAATCACTACTCCTGCCATCTGTGGCATCAGATATCACCTCTTTGAACTTTAAAAATAAAACAAGTTGACCTGAGGTGAAGCCAGTGGCTGACAGAAGGCCTGCACGATTTGGAAAAAATGACATGTTGGGGTGATATAATTATTGAAAAAATATTCACATTATCATTTAAATATATGGTGTGTGTTCTTCATTATGACTCTACCAAACAAAGATTTGTAATTTTAATGATCTTTACACTTAATTTGCCCTTACCAAATAATCTGCTTACTGCGATTTGGATATTGCAACTTTAGATTAAAACAATTATACATATTGTGTAGCACTAACTGAACGTTTGCAGACAGTCCACTCAGTTATCTGTCCTATATTCAGATGATTTATGTCTTTCTGTTGACAAAGTGCAGATGGTTTCTATATTTGATTTAACATGTGAAAAAGCCCTGTGAGAAGTTAGCCCTCTGTAAAGAGAAAGGATGCTGGGGCTTGAATGTTGTCAATTCCACTGCTTTTTCCCATGAAGATATACTTTTGTATGGGTAATTTTACAGAGAGCTAATACAGTTGCTCGCATTAGTAACTGATCAGACAGAGGGATCTGCCAGAGCTTTACAAACATTTAACTTTACATTCTGACAACAATAGATATTCATTCATCGTGGTATTAACTGTAACACATTTCCCTTGTGTGTTTTATTAGAAACCTGCATACGCAATCTTCTTCAGTTACAAACCCCAATTCCAATGAAGTTTGGACGTTGTGAGAAAACGTAAATAATAACAGGAATACAATCATTTTAAAAATCCTTTTCAACCTATATTCAATTGAATACACTACAAAAACAATATATTTAATGTTCAAACTTATAAACTTAGTTTTTTGGCAAATACTTACTCATTATGAATTGGATGCCTGCAACACGTTCCCAAAAAGTTTGGTCAGGTGCATGTTTACTAGGGATGCACCGATACATCGGTGAGACATCGGCATCGGCCGATGTTAGCCCTGTTTACCGCCATCGGCACATCGGTAAATAAGGTGACATCACCGATGGCAGTCGCCGATGTTTATGTTTTGCTACGTGACCGGGAGAAGTCGCGTTAGCGTCGTTGTTTTTAAATCTGACGGACCAAATCTGAAGTCAGGGCATCATTTTGAAGGATCAGAACAGTGACTGTAGGTCTGCCGTAACTTTAAAGTCATTCGGGGGGGGGGGGTCTCTCCTCTGTGAGGAGCTGCTGCTGCACGCTGCGCATGCTGCAGGACCGCCCCGTGTACCGGGTGTCTGGAGGATCAGTAAATGAAATCCATTCTTCAGTGTTCTTGGGAGGCCGTCGTATATATTTGTGACTTTGTCATACTTGGTGCTACTCCCGTAACTTCCAGAAACTTACTATGGCTCGCTGAACCGCTCTCTCGCGCTTACAGATGCACACACGTATCCCCCACTCTCTCTCTTAAAGGGATAGGCTGCCTTAGTCTGCATTGTGCTACCATTACAGTTTACATAGTAAAACATTGGCCATCTGCATCGGTATCGGCAAAAATTTTATTCTTAACATCGGTATCGGCATCGGCCGACATTTTTGCAATAGGTGCATCCCTAATGTTTACCACTGCGTTACATCACTTTTCCTTTCAACAACACTCAATAAGCGTTTGGGAAAAGAGGACACTAATTGTTGAAGTTTTGTAGGTGGAATTCTTTCCCATTTCTTGCTTGATGTACGATTTCAGTTGCTGCACAGTCTGAGGTCCCCGTTGTCGTATTTTGCGGTTCATAATGCTCCCCATATTGAGACCGGTCTGGACTGCAGGCAGGCCAGTCTAGTACCGCACTCTTTTACAGTGAAGCCAGGCTGTTGTAACACGTGCAAACATGTGGCTTGCTTTGTTTTTGCTGAAATAAGCAGGGATGTCCCTAAAAAGACATTGCTTGGATGGCAGCACATGACACTCCAGAACCTGTATGCACCTTTCAGCATTAATGGTGCCTTCACAGATCTGCAAGTTACCCATGCCATAGGCACTAACACACCCCCAAACCATCACAGCTGCTGGCTTTTGGAACTTTGTGCGGATACTTTCAATCTGGGTGGTCATTTTCCTCTTTAGCCCGGAGGACACAACGTCCATGATTTCCTAAACCAATTTGAAATGTGGACTCATCAGACCACAGCACACTTTTCTACTTTGCGTCAGTCCATCTCAGATGAGCTCGGGCCCAGAGTAGCCGGCAGCGTTTCTGGTTGTTGTTGATATATGGCTTTGGCTTTGCATGGTAGAGTTTTAACGTACTTGTAGATGTAGCAACAAACTGTTAACTGACAATGGTTTTCTCAAGTGTTCCTGAGCCCACGCGGTAATATCCTTTACTGAATGATGTCGGTTTTTAATGCAGACCTGCCTGAGAGATCAAACATTACAGGCATTCAATGTTGGTTTTCGGCCTTGCCGCTTACGTGCATAGATTTACTTGGATTCTCTGAATCCTTGATGATATTATGGACTGGATATAAGGAAATCCCTAAATTCCTTGCAGTTGTACGTTGAAAAACGTTGTTCTTAAACTGTTGGACTATTCGCTCACGCAGTTGTTAACAAAGTAGTGAACCTTGCCCCATCCTATTTCCAATGAACTTGTTTCCCTGTGGAATGTTTCCACAGGGAAATTCAAAATGAGTGAATGCTTGCAAAAAAACAAAGTTTATCAGTTTGAACATTATATATCTTGTCTTTTTAGTGTAATCAATTGAATATAGGTCAAAAAGGATTTGCAAATCATTGTTTTCTGTTTTTATTTACGCTTTACACAACTTCCCAACTCCATTGGAATTTGGGTTTGTAAATGGTGCTTTGCTTAACAAAGCCTTTTAACCTCCTTCTTTAACATTTGCTTAGATGATTTGAAAAAAAACCCTTCTCTAGTTTGTCCAGTATGCAAGCTCACCTTTTTATTTAAAACTAATACATGATGAAAGGTTGCTCGGTTTGGTCTCTTAAGAGTAGATTTGTCCTCAAAGACTGGATAACTTCACCAAACTGATTGTGCACACCAGCTTATAGTATACTTATAACATGAAGCTAAACAAGATGCCAGGGTTGAATGTTTTCTCATGTTTAAATTGAGTGACACTGTTTGAGTACAATCAGTGAAAAAGGAGTTTGTGTAGCTAAGGTAAATGAAAACAAGCAACAACTCAGCCCACGTTGGACTCAGGTACAGTATATAGAACATGTGATAAAGTGGATACTAATAACAAGAACAAGCTAACAGTTTACTCCACATGGACCGTCATTTCTGATGATAGTCTTTGACCAAAACTTTTTGGTGAGCCTATTAACATGCTGTTCAAGATGTTAAGTTAGTGCTCAACAGTTTTATATTATTTATCATTAGTGTAATGCAAAAAAAACACTATAGTTATCTGTGTGTTTACTTTAATGCATTGGAAAAGATGGTAAGTGTGATAAGAATGTGAAGACATTGCAATAATTTCATATTAGCTGCAGGAATAGCCAGGGAAAACTGTGTGATGTGCTGTTGAAAGTGTTTGTTCTGCTGTGAACATTTCAGCGTCCTGCACCACATTTGAAAGCGGTATTATACATTTTCTTTTTCTAGAAGACCCAGAGGTTTAAGTTTCCTTGTTGTGTCCGAGAAGGTTCAATCTGTATTCAGTGTTTTTGTTTTCATGGTTTTCAGTAATTCAGTGTTGCATAATGTTGCTTTGCTCTACCGTCCTGAAAGAAAGCACAGCGGGCCTACAGTAACCAGGTCTTAAAGCAATTTCTTAGAAATGTTTTTTAAAAAAAGAAAGAAACGACAAACAACATAAGGACTGCGCCAACTTGATGTAAAAAAAAGTCTGGAAATAGGACTTCATCTGAAAGCTAAAATTAACATGAGAAATTCAAGTTTGTTAATCTGTAATAGTATATCTCTGCTTTCCACCTCACAGCCTCGCTGTGCACACCAACAGTAATTTCCGACTCGTTCCTACCCTTGGTTTGGAGCCCAGTGCAACATTGTCCGTTGCCAACAGCACCAGAGGGACCCATTTCATATTTGGACCTGCGGCTGCTGCTGCTGCTGCTGCTGCAGTGACTGCTCTTCGATTGGCTCAGATTGAGACTAGGGCACAAATTGCTCTCCAGCAGCTTGCAACTCTTGCAACCATAACTGTTGGCAACCAGTGTCACAACAACAACGGATTGTCAGTGGCGTTGCTTCCTCATCTGGCTCTCCTGAACTTTCTCAGTAAACATCAGGGGTATGCTGTTGGGGCAAACATAGACATTAACAACAAAACTTACAGAAACAATCAACGGAGTCCGTCGGCTGCCATGTACCACCACCACAACCAGCAACAAGGCCCACCGCCTTTCTCTAATGGGCCCAGGCCTCCCCATCATCAGCCAGCTCAAAATCAAAATCGTTCTCCCTCTAATATGTTGTCGATGGGTTTCCAGTTTCCTCGTCCCACCCAGCTCCCAGAGGAGCTAGAGTCTGCCCTGGCTATCCGGGGTGCTAGGGACATGGACCACCGCCTCATTGACCACATGAACCGACAGAGCCAAGGCTCAGGTTCTGGTATCAGCCAACATGGAAGCTACGGCTCTAACCAAATAACACCTACTCCTGATAATCAGCCTGACCATCAGCAAGGAGTAGACTGGTCAAACTACCAACCCCCAAGTAAACTGTTTGCTGGTCCTCCACCTAGTAGTAGCCACCAGCCCCAGCGACACCAGGGGCCTCAACAGCAGCCACTGAGCAGCCATGCTGGAACAAGCATGCCAAACTGGACCGCAACTGACTCTGCTTCATCCACAGCACGACATCCCCATGGTGGCAGGAGTGGTGGGGATGGTCAGGCTTTGTACACGCCAGAGAGTGCAGGAAGCATCTTGGCTAGCTTTGGACTTTCTAATGAGGACTTGGAAGTGCTGAGTCACTACCCAGATGATCAGCTTACCCCAGATACTTTACCATTCATACTCCGTGACATCCAGATCAACAAGTCAGGCACCCAGAAGACTATGGCTCCCACGACCTCCTCTGCATTCTCACGCGAGATCCATGATCCGCCTGCTTCCCACTCTTCAACATTGGCGCGTTCTGGCTCACCGGAAGTGCCCAGTCTGCTAACTGTTACACAGACAGCAGGCAAAGTCATCGACTATGGTCATGCAAGTCGGGCAAAGGAGGAGAATAATACCAGAGAAACTTTTAAAAGAGAGCCGCTCACCGGCGAAAGGACAGTTAAAATGTTCCCACCTTTATCAGCCTCATCGGCTCCAAAATTTGAAAAAACGGAAAAGCGGCAGGTTCGTTTGGAACACAGTGAATCAAGCAAGCACGGAGACCGGGACTATCGCAGGGCAGATAGCGACCATCGCAAGAGTAATCGAGCATCAGGCGGAGAATTTACACCATCATCCAAATCTCGTAATCCAAACCAAGACTACAGGCGTGAAGGACCCAAACCTAGGCCCTCACCTGAAACCAAGAGCGAAGCTTCCTCGAGGCGGTCTCTCTCCTCTTCGTCTGGCTCCCGACCTCACAGCAGCAGCAAGAAGTTACCTACTCCCACCATGATAAGTGATTTCTCAGCTGAGTCTCCAAAGGTGTATCCCCATACCTGCTCCCTGTGCCACACTCAGTGTGATCAGGCAAAGGTGAGTGCCAAAAATGCCCTCGTAATAATTTCTGAAAGGAAAACCCTCACATATTTTAGCCTTTATCCTATATTTCTCCAGGCAGGTGTAGAGATGACAGTGATTATGTTGTCGTTCAAGTTGTATTGTACTTGTTTTTTTAAATCTCCGTTGATATAGTCGGGATCTGTTGCTATAATGACCAACATAGCTTGTAGCCAGCTAACTTTTCGTTTTCAATAATGAATGCAAACTATTTATAACCTACATTGTGGTGACCCCATTTGGCCATGATCATGCCTGGTAGATAAAGTGAGGGCTGAAGTGAGTTCAGATGCAGCACTGCTAACTGCTGCTAAGATGATAAAAACACCTACAATACAATTATTCTCGTGTTTTTAGTGGAACAATGATTTAATTGTTCCATTACAAACATTTGTTAACAATAAACTCACAAAGTTGGTTAAATCTTATACAAGCATAATATATTTCCTTCATATGTCAGAGATTTCATTTTTTCTGTGAGAAAGTCCAGTGCTCTGGTCTCTTGAGTTTCTCATGCTCTCAAATGGTGTTGGTTTGGAATTAAGGAGAAATAACTTTTTTAAATGTCCTTTACGTTGCTTCAGTATTGAACAGTAATATCTTTTAGGTGAGCGGAACTGTCTCATTATATTATGTCATGGGTGAAATATAAAAAGGTCCAGTACATTTGGAACCAATTTAACTGCCATTCCCTTCAGCCTAATTTCCTGGATCATTTGTCTAAAGGTTTCCCTCACATCTACAAAAATGTCATTAGGTCCCTTACGGTCCGTGTCCACATAGCGCCTTTTCTGAGCTCAAGTGTCTTTTTTTTCCAATGATTCCTATCAAAACAGAGCACATGCCCTCGTATGAAGCCGCCTCGTGATTAGCACTCAACCCAGAGTTTTTTTTTCCGGAGCACTCCGCTGTTAAGTGGCCACACGGAAATATTTTACTCTCAGATGAGCTCAGTGATGTCACTGTAGAAATAGGAGGAGAGGCTTGTTTTCTTTCAGACAGAAACCCTCAAACAAAGTAAGAAAAGCCCCTCTGTTGAAGCAGATCAGCCGGTAGACTCTGAATGGTGTTGCCGGTGGGCGTTGAACTTTTACCAGTGCACAAGGATCGTACTCCCCGCTCTAGGCTGACAGACTGACCACCCTGACAGCTATTTCCTGCCAGTAAAGGTGCTATGTGGACACATGCCCTAATAATGATCGATCAATTCTATATAAAACTCCTCTGGAGAAAGTAAAGAAGTCTTTGACTGTTCAGGATTTTTCTTTGTCTTTTGAACTCAGCTGTCTTGAATTCCATACAGCATAGGTCACATATTGGTGGATGAACAGATCATAAGGTAATCATTTGTTGAATCCCTTGTTTGATTTGTGTTCATTACTTGGGACATAACTCAATAAGTTAACCAAACAGCATTTGGTCCACGAAGATTAAAAACTATTGGTTTGTTTCTGCTTGTGTAGTGTGGTAATGTGGTAGACTGATGGTCACAGTGAAGATAAATGGAAAGTAGAATGCAGAATGTCTTACAGGACTAGATTTAAACAGAACAGAAATACAAAACAATATTGAGTTATTGAAACTAAAGGAAAACAAAGATCCACTCCACATGCTTCCGTCTCAGTACCTACTTTTTATACCACTAATTATTCCAATGTAGATTACCTGGTTAAACAGTCGCTTTCTCATTTTGTTTCTCTGTGACATGTGATAATGGTTTTGTTACGGAGTGTTTATGTTGGTGTCAGATTGTGATATATTCGTCTCCCATTTGTCGTTTTTCTGCAGGACTGGTTTTACCATATTAACACTGTCAACCACACTGCTGCCTGCAGGGACCTGCTCAACAAGTGAGGGCACTTCTAATGTGCTGCTAAAGTCTTAAATTCACCAGTATATATTCACTGTTATGCCGTAGCTACTCTTTTTTTGGCTAATTTGTCTTCTTGCAACCAGAATATTTATGTATTTGCTGGTTCAGTCCACAAAACAAGCTGAGTGCTAGATAAAGCTTAAAAGCAGGGAGTTAGTTCTGAGGGGGGTTGGTACTAGAAGCAAAGTCATTGCTTATTCGATTTAGTGTTAAGTTAAGAAGCAGAAAATGATTAAATACAATAAACGGTTGTTTATGTGTGTGTGTCTCCTTAGGTACCCTGACTGGAAACCAAATCCAAGGTCAGTTGGACTCTTGTTCATATGTTTCCAATAATCAGTTTTTAGCTGTGACCAGCAGCCAGCCGGAGTCAGTCCCACACATCTTTCAAAAAGTGAATTTGACACAGATCCTACTGTTTCGTTATCCATTTCAAAAAAAGTCTTATTTATTGTTTTACATTTCTTGTATATAAATGGTCTATAATATAAAGTGGATAGGTGAAGTATAGTTATGTCCATGTTTAAGAACCTAAATTATCAATGACAAAAGGATGTTGATATGCTTCATAAATTCTTCTTTTCAATCATTATTTTGCTCGCTACCTAATATTAGTTCTACATGTACGCATTTGAATATACAAGTTGTATTAAACAGTGTTGATATGGACTTTTGTGTTGATCCTTGCCCTCACCTGTTCCTCCTGTTGATTCATTATTATTTCTTATCCAGTAGAGGCAGACAACATGGTAGCTCTCCATCCCACTCTGTGTCTCGGTCCCTCTCTGGTTCTCCTCCTCCTGGTAGACGCAGGGTTGGGCCCCATAGGCCGCACACAAGGCCAGACTCGCCTCACCAGCCTCGACACCAACACTACCCAGGTAGAGAACAGTACTTATTACAATAATTCAATTCTTTTTAATAACATGACATGAAGATTTGATATTAAATATCAATTTAGAATTTGGGGATTTAGAAATGTCTTTAAATTGGCTTTTTTTCTCTCAAATGTAGTATCTTTGTTTTCTTTAAGCCCTAATGGGACATTCAAACACAGCTGGGGTCAAATGACACTACTAATTGAGTTGTTGTAGTGTAGGCGAGCACTGCTCATTCAGTATTGGACGTATGGATTGCTTTAGACTTGGTAACATATGACCTGTTGTTTTGCTCTCCTCAGAGCACAGCTATCGACCCGGCTTTCGCAGCCCCACTCGATCACACCAAGTCCCCCCGTTCTTCAGAGAGAACCGGCCAGAAAGGAGAGACAGGGAGGCCTCAGGTAATGTGTGCAAGATTTGGAGACGGCCATTGATTTTGTTTACAAATGTAAAAACAAATCCTGGCTTCATTCAACCTGTTTTAGATTAGATCAACTTTATTGTTCCACAATTGGAAAAGTGTTTTGTCACAGCAGCATGTAAACAAGGCATTGAACATGAGTTAAAATACAATACAACACGATACAAAATAAACAAACAACAAATATACACATATCAACAGTAGAAAGATATATATCTTTAGAGTAGGGGTGTCAAACTTAACTTAATTGCTGGCCACATTAGCATTACGGTTGCACTCAAAGGGCGTGTGGTAGCTTTAAGACTATATACATAAATAAACTCATTATATTATTACATATTTGTGTCTGTATTGGATAATTATTGGTTTTTGTAGTAACTTAAAAAATATTCTACTCTGGAAGCAGATGTTTAGGGGAAATAATTGCAAGCCGATATTCAAGTCTAAAACACTTCTAAAATGTGTATATGTTAAAAAAAAGGATCTGTTCAGTGGTTTTATAAAAATACTGTATGTGGGCACACACATTCACATGTATCTGCTTTATTAAAACATAATCCCATTAAATAATGAGATTTAAAAAATGATCAATCAAAGGTAAAAGCATGTAAGTGAATAATAGCCTAAAGTTATTTTTGTTAAACCCTTTGGTAATTTCAAGCACACCTCCTGGAGTGCTGCTTCTAGAAACGGCTGCTATTGAGACCCTTTAGTGCTGGTTGGTCTCTTACAGGGTATACTACTAAAATTATAGATTATATTCAACACTATATACATTATAACAGTGTGCAAAGTTTTTGCGGTTTTCTAGTAATAAATGTAGAACAACACAAGGCTTACATCCCAGATTAGAAAACCTCAGAGAAAATGTGTTCATGAAAGCTTTTAATCACCAAACTTTGCTTTCTTTACCTTTTCCTATTCAGAAATGAAATTGTTCTTTTGTTTTTGATTTCATTGTAAAATAAGTCATTTGAACCCCTGTCCTGCTCCCTCTAATTGATCAGGGGGTTACGCTCGCAGCGGTGTGAAGCGCCCACATGATGACATCAGCCGACATCCGTCCACCTTTAGGGCTGGTCAGAACTTCAAGCATGGGCCGCCACAGTCTTTCAACAAAACTTTCAAGAGCGGACCGAAGCCTGGAACAAAGACGACCAAGACAACCAGCGCCAAGCCTCCTGGAGCTGTGGGTGTTTTTCTCATTGATGTCTGCTGTTTTGTCCGCTGCTTTTTCAAAGCTAATTGTGTCGATAAAAGGAAGGGTATATCCTCAAACCTCAGGTGCAAAAATGAACACAACACAAAAACAGCTGCTAGTGCGTCTGAAATCAACTGTGTTCATACACTGTAGTGGCTTTGTCGGAGTTTAGTGACTCAATGGTAAAGAGAAATATCGATTCACACAATCAACAATCTGGAAACATTTTGAACCATTCCAAAGAGTTACAATTTGTTGTCATCCTCATAATGCTGCTGAATATTTCAGATCAGTGCTGTAGGTACTAGCTTTTAGTTTTAGGTGTTGCCAATAGGACCTCAAGTATTTTTTTTTGTGAAGCATACAGATGATTTCAATGCAGTAATAATTAACTTCTATTGGCCGCCGCTATTGTGACTAAAAATTCAGAGTGCAGTACTTGATATGGTCCATTTGTCTAAAATGTACGGTGTTTTTTTTTTTTTGCTGATGTCCAGTTTGCCAAGCTTCCACCAGCCAAAAAGAAGAAGAAAATGGGTTTTGGCTGTCTGGTTTATCTGACTGGCATCCCAAAGGATGCATCTGAGCAGGAAGTGACCGACCTGGTGGGGTCCTTCGGCAAGATCAACAACGTGATCCTCATGCCATGCTCTGAGGAAGAGAGCCAGGTGGACGAAGGGCAGAAGGTGAGATTCAGTGTGACATAATGCTTATTGGTGATCTTCAAAGAAATTCAACTTTCAAGGGATTTTATTCAGAGAAGTGTTTGTGTTCATTCATTTGTAATGTGAATATTACCGGAAAAAGACTATAACATGACACGGT
The DNA here is from genome assembly GCF_036324505.1 of Eleginops maclovinus. Taxonomy (NCBI): domain Eukaryota; kingdom Metazoa; phylum Chordata; class Actinopteri; order Perciformes; family Eleginopidae; genus Eleginops; species Eleginops maclovinus. Next base: position 26,356,120 of record NC_086353.1, on the reverse strand, counting down.
CGTGCACAATTTATAACACGGTCACATTACCCTGCTGCAGGCATCTGTTTGCATGATGAGGGCTGAAGATGCCCTGGCTCTGGCCAACTCCACAAATCTCTCCATTAGAGACCAACAGATCACTTCTTTAACAGCCAAGGTACCTTTTGATAATACAACATTGACGGCACATCCTTTTAAACCTTCCACCAAGAAGCCTTTGTTTTGGACACGTGTCATCTCATGCACACTTTCAGTAAACACTTTCTATTTCTATGTTTAAGAAACCTGAAGTAGTGTGGTCTTCTGAAGCGAGCAGGTTTGTTACAGCTATCATCTTAAGCATTTCACTTTTGAACCCCCAGATGATTACCTTACAAATTTTGTAACTGCTCTGGTTTCACTCATATGTGTGTCTTCACAGCGTACCTGCTCCAGGACAGGACAGTGGTGCTGCTGGGAAAGACTCTGGTAGGTATACAAGTAGCAGGGAGTCAATATCCACCAATAAAATAAATCAGGGCTGATTATATCCTGTAGCTTAGTCTGCAGATTCTAAACCATGTACTAAATGTGGTCGCCGGTTAACTTACTTTATACTTTTATGCTGCCTTGATATATATTATAGATCGACTACCAATGCACGCTATTTAAAAGGAACTAGTTAGTGAACAGCGGTATAACCTGATCTGGAGCAGGTTATTTCTGCAGCATAAGGACCCCTCTGGTTTTCCTCCTCAGTGGAGGTTTTGAACTTGGACACCTCACAAACACGGCTTCAGCCAGACGTTCCAAGTTCTCCCTCATCCCAGTGTCACCGGCATACAGCCGTACTTCTGAGGATATGAGCACCAAGTCGATTATCAATCTGCCACCAGGGCCTTTATGTACAACCCAGCCCATCTCCAGAAGTTCAGTTCCTAACCCCATTTATAGAGGTTAGCCCAACAGCAATCCCCCTCCCTCACTGTCTGTCTGTCCCCGCCTTTCACCTGCTGCCCAGCTCAAGATGCAGCTGACCCCAGAGCTTATCCCTGTGAGGGGTGGTCCCACACGGCTATGCACATGTTCACATATTTGTGATGGTTTGTGGTTGTGCTGTTGAAAATGTTGTTATTGTCTGCTCTTGGCCCCCTATTTCTTCCCTCATTTCCTCATGCAGGAGCTGAGTCTGACAAGAAGACGTCTGATGAGGTACATGATCCAACACACACCCTGTAAAAAGAATCATTGTGAAGTGTTGCGTTTTGTCAAACACATTCTCAAGCTTCTGCCTTATTGTATCAGATGTGCAATCCAGGTTTTTGTGTAATAAAATATTGGTTTTAAATCATTTCACAATCTCTGCTACAGAAGGCCATGGTGTTGATCACCGGACTTCCTGAAAGCGGTTGGTCGGAGAAGGACATCATTGAGCTGGTGCAGCCCTTTGGAACTCCCTCTTACATCATCCAGGCAGCACACATCGGAAAGGTTGGAGACACGGTTTGATCTGAATCTTTTGCTGTTTCCCGCAGGGGAGAAAACAATGGAGGACAGCAGTAAAGAAGCTATAACACGTCCTCAGTATCTTGTCTTTGCTACATTTCTATTTGTTGTGGCTGCAAATCAGCTGTGTAATAGAAAAGTCCCAATCAATGGTATGCTTTGTTTGTATAGTTTTGTGACAAGCACAAGTTGATGTGTCTACAACTAATATGAAACCTTCTTTGTGTGTGTTAGGTTCTTGTGTCAGTGCCAGACATGGAGATTGCTCAAGAGATGGTCAAAGTCAACTCCTTCACTCCTGCCAAGATGAAGGACTGCGAGCTGAAGATGATCCCTCTCAAACAGCGCATCGGTGTCGGAACACCGGTAGGGCTCCCATCACTTATTCGATCTTCCTCTATTGTAACATCTGTAGAATCTCTTCTGTGCTCTGTCTGTTATCTCCCCTCCTTTGATATGATGCTGTGTGGAACAGTGAGCATTCAGCCATAACAGAGATCAATACTCTCTCCACAGGTGGCTCTCTACAATCTTCTGATGGGATCAGTGGACCCATTAGTGAGTATTTCTGTCCTTTTCATTTTGATTACCCGTTCTAAAATAAATCTAAAATACATTTGTTTTTATGTAGCACCTTTTACAGTATTCATGTTATTGATTATTTTCGACAAAAAGAAAAACTTGTGAAATTGATTATGAAAAGGCTGTGATTCATTGGGCATTAAAACATTTGAAAGACAGTGGAGTTGCTGAGGCGTTGAGCTCTGTATGTTTTAACAGGAGAGTTCCGCTCCAGTGTGCTGGAACTCCCTGCTAGTGATCAGAAACGTGCCCAACACACCCACCGGCTCCTCCGAGGTCCAGATGCTGGTGCGACGCTTTGGGACCGTCATCAAGACCCTAGTGCTCCACAATATGGTGAGGGTGCTCCTCGATTACCATGTCATTTATCAGGCAAACACATCTCAAATGTTGTTGACTTGACGGTTTGTCTCTCCCTCCTCAGGTCATCTGTAAGATGGCAACCGCAGCTATGGCATTGTCCGTTTTCAAACGCTTCAAGAACTTCCCGTGCATCGTCCAGAATAACCCTCTGTTCTTCTCCCGCAAGCCGGACCCAAGACCCAAACAGACCAATGTCATCCCTGCATCCAATGATCCATCTGAGGTCGGTTACTGATATTTAACTTACAATGGTTGTGAAGAGGGAAATTAATTTAGCTATGCGTACGTATCTGCAGCTGTTTGTATAGTTGTGGATACATGTAACAGAGACACTATATGTACCTTATATTATTAGCTTCTGCTTTTTGTAATGATAACATGTGTCTATGGAACTGAATGTAGCTGCTCGTATGTAACCAAAGAGAAGTAGATTTAAAGTCTGCAGTACTTTGGATTAAGTGTTTGATTATTTCAAAGTTTCCAAGCTTAACATTTCTATTGTTATATCCATGCGAGAGAGAGTTTGTGTGTGTGACTTTTTGATATACTGCTAGTAACAGATATTTTCAGCTTAAACGTAGTTTTACTCTTCTCAACAGAGAGGCAAATGAAATACAAATATTGAGTGATTAATACTAATTAAGGATGCACCCGCAGAATCAGTTTTTCACCTTCTAAGGAGAGACAGGGTGTAAACCTGAGTGAAGAGTGTGTATTTCAGCTCTGGGGCGCCGTCTCACTTGGGTTAAACTCTTTTCTTTATTTTAATCCTATCTCGTTCGGAACTCCCCCGAGTCAAATTTAATTGGATTTCTCTGTCCTCTTTTTTCACCCGGAAATCCCCCTCAGAGGAATTTAAAACTGACTTCCCCTGTGACATTTTATTCTGTATATTGTTTCTCTTGATAAAACTACCCCATCTATCTGGTGTGCAGTGGTGGAAGAGGTATTCACATAGTGCTTTAGAGTACAAGCACTGATACTACACTCTGACAATACTCCATTACACTGCATTGAGAATGCTACTCGCATGTTAGTATGATCAGGAAAATGTGCTTAAAGTATGTGAAGTTAAAGTACTGATTGCAGGCTAAATCTGAAAATGATAAATACAAATATAACAATAATAATTCAAAGGAAAAGCAGCAAATCTTGTTTTGAGAATTTAGAACTTTAAAAGACTAACTATGACCATTTATTTTCTGTCAACCCTCTCTAGGTTTTAGGTGTACTTAAATATATTGTCCGATAGTTTAATCAAAATTTAAAAAATATATTCTTAAAATGTGTTCCCTTTGTGTGTTAAAAAGTTACTAATAAGTGAAGTTGTAAAATAAGAATATAAAGAGTAGAATATTTCCCTTTGGATGGGTGAGGAGTAGAAGTATAAAGTGACACACGAAGAAAAATACTCAATTATATTGCAAGTACCTCACATTTGTATTTAAGTACAGTGCTTGAGTAAATCAATTACTTACCACCTGGTGTTGGGACACATTTAAATCCTCCGTGTCGTCTCCTCTCATGTTTAATGTAAGGTGGTACTTGGTTGAACCTGGTCCACTGGGAGCTGGTAGAGGTTAGACGTGCTGCTCAGGTTGGAGCCGTGCGAGTAAAAGAAGCAATACTACACTTTAAAAGTACTTTGTAACAAGTAGAAGTCCTGCATTCAAACTCTTACTTGAGTACAAGTACAAAAGTATCGGCATCAAAATATACTTAACGTACCAAAAGTAATCCTTATGCATAATGGCCCATTTCAGAATGCTATATATATTGAGATAATGGGTCACTGTTAGGACTATTGATGTGTTCACCGCTGTTAATTGTCAAGATGAAATATTTTATTTACCACTGCAGAATATCTTAACCCTAATATGTGAAAGTTCATCAGATATTTGATTTAAATGTTTCTCTATCAACTGATCATCCAAATCTATAAAGTAACTAAAAGCTGTTAGATAAATATAGTGGAGTAAAAAGTACAATATTGGCTTTTAAAATGGAGCAGAGTAGAAGTATAAAGTAGCATAAACTGAGAATACTCCGGTAAAGTACAAGTACCTCAAAATGATACCCTGCTTGAGTAAATGTACTTTGTTTACTATCCACCACTGCACCTGAGATCTGCACTCCTCACACACTTGAATGCACGTGTGTGATCTGTCACCACTCTCTCCCGCTTGTCTCTGATTGTAGAACACTCCTGTGAATGGTAAAGGCAGCCAGGTGGAACCAGCTGAGGAAGAGTCGGATCATAAAGAGAGCTCTGAACCTCCACTGGAGCGGATTGAAAGAGATGGACATGGGCAGGAAGAGAAGATGAACACAGCTGCTGAAGATGAAGTTGTGGAACAAGTGTTGAGTAAAGACGAAGAGGTCCAAAAGGACGAGCTTCCTGCTCCTGCTCCTGCTCCTGCTCCTGCTCCTGCTCCTGCTTCTGAGTCTTCGGGTGCACCGGAAGCCAAATCGGAAGCAGACCCAGAAGCAGACCCGGAAGTGACAGACACTACAGAAGTGAGGGAAGATCCAGCTGAACCTGTCCTGGAGTCCACGGAAGAGAACATGGACGTCACTGCATCCACAGCAGGAGAGGATAAGACTCCTGGTGATGAAGGAGCAAAGCCATCCATCCCTGAGGAGAGAGCAGGAGAAATGGCCATGCCCGAGCTCCCCAAGGTGATATCTGTTTCTGCAGCTCAGCTCACAATCCTCCATGACTTTTTATTACTTGGTTTTTTCATTGACATTTCAGTATAATAACATACAGCTCTGGAAAAAATGAAGAGACCACTTCAGCATTATCCGTTTCTCTGGTTTTAGTATTTATGGTATGTCTTTGAGCTAAACGTTGTGGTTTTTGTAGAGGTAAAGATTTAAGAAAAATGTGGACTGGTCTCTTAATTTTTTCTGGAGCTATATATATATATATATATATATAAAGCTTTTTCACACTTTAGTCAAGTGTTTTCCATTTAGCAGTAACGACAGAGCCAGTACATTAAAAGAAAACATGAGCAGAAACAAATAAATATAAAATTCTAAATATAACAAAAAGACTAGACATGACATTAATAATAATACACCTTGATCAGGAGACCGTGAGGAGACAGCGTCAGACTTACTGCTTCAGCACAGTCATGGCGGGACTGCACCTTTTTTACAGAAATATTTCCGTCTGGATCCTTAGAGAATATGATATTTAAGATAAGATAAGAATGACTTTATTAATCCCAAACTGGGAGATGTTTGTGTTGCAGCATCATAAACCAATACAAAGCGTAGCAAATAATTAGACATAAAAAGAAGAAATAAACAATTCTAAAGTATAGACATCTCAAAGAAGGAATAGAAATAAGAATAAACTGGCATTAGAGAAAAGATATATATATACAGATGTACATACATAAAAAAATAATACAAATAAAGGTGCTCAATCTGATAGATTTACCACACCATCTCAGTCCATAAATTGTATGTTGTGGGGTTAACCACTTCACTGTGATACATTTAATTGCTGCTGTGAGTAACATTTGTAGAAGATATTTCCTAGCTCTTCCCTCAGTGCCTTCTGGTATCACACCTAGCAGCGCCAGCTTAGGATCCTTTGTGACATTTTGGCGGAATGCTTCATTACAGGCCTCGAATACCTCATCCCAGAACGTTCTTAGTTTAGGGCACGGCCAAAACACACGGGTATGGTCGCCCACATTTGCACCACAACTCTTTTAGCTGCTATTCCTATTCCTGTAATCCATTAAAATTCCCTCCATACACTCGAGGGAGTGACTAGATTCCCCTCGGTGCATATTGCTTCCTACATCTCTCTGTGTGATATCTGTGTTCATTACAATGTCCCACCTCCCTTTGATCTGTAATGGAATATTCACATTCATGTCTGAGAGTATTTAGTAAAGTTGTCTGATGTTTAATTCTGACAGCTTGTTTTTGTCTTCAGGTGACACAGGCGATGGTTAATGCTCTGCTTGTGGAGTGCAGAAGCAGACACGCCGGCCATCCCAACAACACAGCAGCCCCCACTAACGGAGCTCAAGTGGAAACCCAAACGGACACAGAGCAGGGGGGGGAGGAAACCGCTGAGGAGACAAAAGAGCCCGCCATTAACCCCACAGAGGAGGGGGAGGAGGAGGAGAAGAAGCAGGAGAGGGAGAGAAAAGAGAGGGAGACCAGGAAGGAGAAGGAGGTGAGGGAGAGAGAGAGGAAGGACAGGGAGAGGAGGGCCTTGGAGAAGGAGGAAAGGGCCAGGCGGGAGAAGGAAGAGAGGGCCAAGCGGGAGAGGGATGACAGAGCCAGGTGGGAGAGGAGAGACAGAGACAGGAGGGACAGGAAGAGAGCGCACGGGGAGGCGTCAAGGACGTATGGAAGGTCAGGGGGGTACAAGCAGAGCTACTGGAGGGAGGAACAGAAGAACAGAATGGTAAGAAGGAGCTGTGAGGTGAAGACGTGATGGAACTCTTCATCCTCTTCCTCACTCTTTACTTTATTGCCCTGTCATATAATCAGGAGGAGGAGGGGGAGGAGGAGTGTGACGACTTCCCGTTCAACATGAGCGACTTTGTGACACTGGATGAAGTTGGAGATGTAGCAGACCTTCCTTCCTCTCCTCCTCCCTCTGTTCCCACGGAAACCACAGAGGGAGGGGAGGCTGCTTCCACGTCTGTCCAGCAGGACAGCCCTGAGGTAAATTAGAGCTCCTATATCTACATCAATCTTCCTCTTAGTTTCCCTCCTATATTCAAGATATGTACATCAAACATTTCATGCACACAAAACATACTATCAGGAGTAAGAACCTGAGGAGGAAGAGATCTAGAGAAAAATAGTGATGAAAATAAAAGCTAAAGTGTATATTGTGTGACATGCTGTTCTGACTTTTTGTAATGCGGCTCTGAGCGTTAGGACCTGCGCTAAAATCTGAGGCATGTGCATTTACACCTCCATTTCCACAATGCAATGACTACATGGTCCTTCCTGTTTCCTGTTTGTAGGACACGCCCATGGAAGTCACTACAGAAACAATGGTGTTGGAGACCCCGGGGCCCCTGGTGAATCCTGAAGACCCCGCATCAGAGTGTGAAGCTGTGACCATGGTGACAGCCGAGGCTTCAGAATCGACAGATTCACAAACACACATGCCCACAGGTCCGCAGGCTGACATCACAGCTGAGACAGGTACAGCCTCTGATTAAGCTTCATAACGAAGAGAAGGAAACCGCTTCTAAAGGTGCGTTCACACCGGGCGCAAAGTGGATTCTTTCCGCAGCGCGATTACATATAGAGTCAATTCGAGGACGCAAATAGATGCAAATTGGTCCCGGGTGGCAGAGAGATTTTTACACCTTGAGTGATGGATTTGCGTTACGCTGTGTCGCGAAAATCTCAGCCTCTCGTTATTGACCTTATTGATTCAGAAAAACAAAACAAGCCGTAGAGCTCACCGTCACTCATATTTGTTCACAATTGATGAAGCCTAGCCTGGTCGATCTGATCTCCATTCACGTATTTTAAACGTCTTTTGTCTGCAGACACACTCGCCAAAGCATTAATTCATGATTTTTACTAACCAGTATCAGTATGTAGTTATTTCGAAATCATTTTGAAATGTGTATGAACATTAAATCCCGGCATAATATGTGTTGGTATCTACTGTGACTGCCTGATTTGCACTGCGCAAGCGCGAGAAGGTCCGCCATAAACGTATAAACTATATCTTAAATATAGTGTTGGTTTATGATCACATTTGTATATGATAACGTCAGAAGTCAATTAAAAAAATGCAGAGAAATTCCAAAGCTGGGAAAGACCTTTCAGATTTATCAATCGTTCCATATTAGAAAAATCTAACAGAGTTTTGGTTCATGATCAACTTTTTCATGGAAACTCTTTTATGTTGTTTTATTTAATTTGAAATAAAATGAAAGACATTCACAGCTAAGAATTAGATATGAATTATTATTAAGTATTAATGCCATACATTCAATATGTCTTCACTATGATAGCTGTCAAACAGAAGTTAAATGCATGTCTCACTTCTTCTAAGAATGTACTTAACCCACTAAAAGGAGTCCTTAAATAATCGGGAAAGGACTTTGTCATAGCAATAACTCCTCTCTCTCGTTCACATTCATGTTGTCGGGTTTTTTGTTCTGCTTGCCACTGTTTCACATGTGCTACTCGGGTTTCTGTACGTTGCTGTCCATCATGGCAGACCAACTTGCGCTTCTGCAGTGCAAATCGAGCAGAAATGTAAATTGGGTAGTCACATCTACCATGGTATCGACATGGGAGATAAACCGCGCCAGTGCGTCCAGTTTGATGACACGACTAAACACAAATGAACGATACTAAAATGTGCTTTGCGTCCGTTGTCAACGCACCTTCAGATCTTTGTTTGTTTCACATCGTGGATTATTTTGGCCTGAAATTTGTTGTTATTGTTTAGAAGCCACTCTGGGCTCCTACACTGAGGGTGAGGCACTTGCTGCACCAGAGTCTTCCACACATGAACCAGCAACAGGAGCGCTGACTTCAGAAAGTGAGAGAGAGGACAAGGAGTCAGCAAAAACAGAGGAGGAGGAGGTAAAGGCTGTAGAGGGCCAAACAGAGGAAGAGATCATGGATAAACCTGAAAAGACAGAGGACCATGACAAGCTGAAGGAGGAAGAGGACCACACAGAGAATCAGGAGAAAATGAATGAGGAAGAAGAAAAAACGGAGGAGCAGGAGAAGATAAAGGAGGAAGAGACGGGGGCTCCTGCTGTTGAGAAAGGTATGGTTTACTTCAGTCGTACCATGTCTGAAAATATCAGACGCACCACCATCATGACAAACGTGAAATACATTACTGCCCCATGAGCTAAATTCAAACTCAAAATCGAATCCACAGCTGGCAGTCAATGTTGGAGTGCTGTTCTTTAAATAACTACAGGTGATTTGAAAGAGGACAACTGTCATAACCATTTAAAAATGTAAGGTGTCAAACTAATACATCCATATATGTTTTGGGAATGTAGCAAGCCATATTCTTTTTCAATATTCTTTTTTAGAATGAATATTGAACACCTGCAAATCCACCAAGTGTAGCTTTTCTGTTCAACACAGTAGATGTTTACTGCCAGTGGCCGATGTGATAGTTAGTTTCAGAAACGTTCAACTCTTACAAATAATGAGAGACTGGTCGATCCCGCTTTTGATTCCGATGATCAAAATCCAAAGCTGATACACTAATACATAGCCTCTAGCAGTGCAGTTCAAAGGGTCGTTTAGTTTATTCTCCTCTGGATCTGCACCTTTTCCATTAAATTAAGATTCATTTGACCTAAACTCAATATTTAAGCTCATAAACCAATCTCAAAATGAGGCAAGCCGCATTCAAGGTTTCTTAGAATGCTGGAATAGAAATATCGTGGGTAAATTCAATCAAATATATTTAAATCATTTATTATAAATTACATTTCTGTGATCTCATAGTCTCATTCTTAAATATTTAGACTTTATATCATTTTCTTCTTTTTAAATAATATTTTCCTTGAAAAATATTTGAAGGATTCTGCAAAGTCCCATTAGAGGGAGGACGTATCGTAGCCAACAGTTTGAGAACCAGCGGCTTATTAGAATAAAATCTGAGTGGCAGCAGTGCCTCAGTGGTTAGAGATCAGGCTGGTTACCAGGACAACTGGAACATGTGGATGTATCTGATGAGCAGAGGGTTGTATAGGAAGCTCCTGTATTTAATAATTGAATGCTTACGGTCCTAATTGTCCTCATCTGGGATGGTGCTTCCTCTGTGTGCTATGCAGCTGTTGGGATGGATGCTGAGTAAAAGCTCCTGTTCCAGGTGTTAAACAGATCTGTCGCTCACAGGAAAGCACAAGATGTCTGCAGTTGAAAACACCGAAGAGGAGAGTGTGAAGAAGACAATAGAGATGGATACTGCCATGAGCACAGGCTACTCCCTCCCTCCCTTTGACCCCACGAGCCCCGTTGGTAAGACCCTTGTCTGTATTTATTCAACATGCCTGCACTTATAACCCCACAGAAGTGTTCATCTCTGTGTGTGTGTGTGTGTGTGTGTGTGTGTGTGTGTGTGTGTGTGTGTGTGTGTGTGTGTGTGTGTGTGTGTGTGTGTGTGTGTGTGTGTGTGTGTGTGTGTGTGTGTGTGTGTGTGTGTGTGTGTGTGTCACAGGTATGGAGTTCTTGAGCCCAAAGACAGGTTTCTTCTGTAAGGTGTGTAACAGGTTCTTCAACGGAACCAAAGAGGCTGAGATAAACCACTGCAAGACCCTCAAACACTACGAGAGCCTGCAGGTAGGCAGCATGCACACACACATACCTGTACTTGTTTCCTTGTGAAGACCCTCATGACCTCTTATAACCCTAACCATCCGAACCCATTCCAATCCTTAGCCTGTCTCTAAACCTGGTCTAATAGGCAGGTGCAGTGATGACGAATGTTTGAAAATTAGCATCGCAAGAGCTTCAACCAAAAAAGATTTCCCTTTTGGAATCTGTTATACTGCAGAAAATAAGCTTTGTGGTTAACACGTCTATGATCCGTCACCCGCTTTGTTCAGCATGATGATCTCCTTATATTAAAACCACCAGGCTATTGGAGCATAAATACAATTTACCTGGTTTTAAAAGCTAGGTTATAAACAAACTGCATCACGGCCACATGACTTCACATCACCACCGCTGAGCTAAAGGCGGACTTGTTTTGCAGAGATGACGTTTAGTGAATTCATTCAGCTAGCTTTACATTTACAATACGCTTCAGACATGCAGGAGTGAACTATCTGTTGGCATATTTTATGTCGTAGGAAAAAAAGTGCACATTTGTTCAGCTCGTGTTAACCACACACAACTGGAAGTGCTCAAATGATAAGTCTTTTCCAGGTTTGAGACTCATAACCACTCTATGGTAAACTCTATGGTATGTAAGTACAGTAGAAAAGCTCTGTTAGAAGTAAAAATCCTTGAATTATAATCTTATTTAAGCAAAAGTAGAAAAGTATTGGCATCAAAATATACTCAAATACCAAAGTAAAAGTACTAATTGCGCTAAGTAGCTCAATCCAGAATCATCAAATGACTGGGTTATTATTCTTGATGCATTAATGTGTTCATTACTGCTGGTAAAGGTGGAGCTCATTTTAATTATTTTATATACTACTGCAGGATATCTTAACTTATAATTATATATAATCGTTTAATTATATTTACTTAGCTAGTAATCTATATCGGTAAAACAATTAGTTACTAATTGTCAAAGAAATGTAGTAGAGTAAAAACTACAACATTGGCTTCTAAATTATGAAGTAGCATGAAAAAAAAAAATACAAGTAAGGTGAAAGTGTACACTGACTCTGGTTGGGTGTTAAAGGTTGAAGGTCTCATCCTGCCTCTGTTCCCTCTCTTCTAGAAATACCTGCAGACCACGAACACAGCCAACAGGAAATCCTGAACGTGGCTTTGAAAACCTCGACTGAATCTGCATCATTCCCTTCCTCTTGTATTGTCTTTTCATTTCAAGGGTCCACATTCTCATGTTGATGTAGGTTAGTCTCAGTTTGAATATGTATTATAGATTTTTCATTTAAGAGAGACAGAGAGGATGGCTGGCAGTAAGAACTGTGCACAATAAATAAACTGTTTGACTAAACTGTCTGTTATCACTCACTGAGTCTGTTCCCACGGTTACAGCTCCGACAGGAAGTGAACATCGCCGAGAGTTCGTTCTTCTCCGTAACCTGCATACAGTTGTGTTCAGAATAATAGCAGTCCAACATCACTAACCAGATCAACAACTGTTTTTGGTCGAAATGATATTTCTACATGGCAAATAATTTACTAGTAGTAGTAGAGTCATAGAAAACCAACAGACCCAACAGTCATGACAAGCATGCTGCTGATTCTGTGTAATTGAATCATAGATTGAAAGGGGCGTGCTCAAAATAATAGCAGTGTGGAGTTCAATTAGTGAAGTCGTTAATTCTGTGAAAAAACAGGTGGACCTTATTTAAGGATGAAGGCAGCACATGGTAAAGTGCATTTCTCTCTGAAAATGTGAGTAAAATGGGTCGTTCCAGACATTGTTCAGAACAGCGTACTTTGATTAAAGAGGGGAAAACATACAAAGAAAAGAAAGAAGAAAGAAAATGATCAGCTGCTCAGCTAGAAGAATCTCAAATGCTTTAAAATGGCAACCAAAACCAAAAAGACGTGGAAGAAAACGGAAAACTACCATTCCAATGGATTGAAGAATAGCCAGAATGGCGAAGACTCAGCCAATGATCAGCTCCAGGGTGATTAAAGAGGGTCTAAGACGCCTATGTGAAGCCAATCTACCGGCAAGAAGCCCCCGCAAAGTCCCATTTGGGGAAAAAACGACATGTACTGAAGAGCTTACAATTTGCCAAAGAACACATCGAAATGGCGTAGCATTTTGTGGATTGATGAAGCCGGATTGTTCTTTTTGGGTCTTGGGAGCCGCAGACAGTTTGTCAGAAGACCCCCAAATACTGAATTCATGCACACTGAAGACCGTGAAGCATGGTGGAAGAATCATGATATGGGGATGTTTCAGTATGGTGTCGGGCCTATTTATCGCATACCAGGGATCATGGCTCAGTTTGAATACATCAAAATAGTCGAAGAAGTCATGTTGCCTTATGCCGAAGAGGAAATGCCCTTGAAATGTGTGTTTCAACAAGACAACGACCCCAAACACACCAGTAAGCGAGGAAAATCTTGCTTCCAGACCAACAGATTAATGTTACGGAGTGGCCAGCCCAATCGCCCGACCTTAATCCAATAGATAACGAGTGGGGTGACATCAAAAATGATGTTTCTGAGGCAAAACCAAGAAATGGGTAGTTGACAAATAGGCCGTAAAAAAAGTTTTTTTTGTAAAACACCATTTATGAAGATAAAACATAAATATGTTTGTAGTGTGACAACTGATCTTTCAGAAAATACAAGTGGTCACAATCTTAGTCTATTAATTTACATTTTTTTTACATTTATACTGCACTGCACTGTTAATAAGTCCTTTGGTGTGACGTTTAAAAAATGGAAAAAAAATATATGAAATAATATACAAATGGCTAATAACAGTTTGTTCTACATTGTTGCACCCTTGATTTCCATAAAGAGTTTATTTAATGTGAAATTACTATTAAGAATATTTTTACCCACTTACAGTTGAGCTCGTTGGACTTCTTCCTAGAAATGCAGGGATAACATTCTTGTCAATTGTACAAAATGTTTCAAAATTATACTACATTTTCAGAAGTGATACTTGTCTCTCCCCTAATGCAATATTCAATGTTTTTCAAAGACATTTTTAAGTTAAAACACAGTTTTGATTCTTTTAGAAATGTCACACTATAGGACATCCAAGTCACACTAAAGGACAGAGATGAAAGTAAACGCAAGACTGAGTCAGAAAACTGATTTATAAAGGTTTTTATAAAGTAAGGAGCAATGACAGGCTTTGGGTTGGAATGATGCCCCTATGTGCCATACGGTTGATGAGGAGCCGCATGTTCTCGTGTTGGTAACAAGCACAAGTGTTACGGTCAGTGGCTTTAGCTTCTGTGACATAAAACGGCCTATATCGGACAAACTGCCTGTATGACATTGAATGTTTCCTTCCAGAATCTTTGCAGTAGTCACCGTAGAGGTCTTGAAGAGATTTTGTGAGAATTCTTCGCTGCATCTTGGTCACACGGCCAACAGTGTCTTTCTTTCCAGGTTGAAGTCTACTGTTTTCATCTCTTGACAGGAAGGATACAACTTCTTGTCTCTTCTCTGTCGCACTTTTTTTCTGTTTAGGCTTATACACTCTCTCACGGAATGGTGTTTGTGCTTTCTTTTCAGTTAGACGATGCAGTTTTTTCCCGAATTTCATTGATTTCAGTTGTTCACTCTTGATGCGTTTTTTCAGTAATTCATTCTCCTTCTGCAGTCTTGTCAGTTTTACTTTCATTCTTTTGGTCTGACTTATCCATTTTGTTGGTGTGGCCTGTAGTGTTGAATTCATATGTTCCTCTACATTTGGGGGCACTACTGGTTGAAGAGGTAAAGGAGCAGGCTCTTCTGGAGGTTCTGCTGGTATCAAATCCATTGGCTCCACCAGTATGTTTTCTGGAGACGTTGGGGTTATGTCCAGAATAGCATTCAGTGCTTTTTCCCTGGCTCTGCATCTTTTCTTTGATTCTTTCCATGTTTTTCGCAATTGTCCTTGCTTCCTTTTTGGTATTGTATTGATGTTAAAGGCACATAGTTTGCCTTCAGTCTTCTTTTCTTGATACCTGTTTAAAAAGAAAATAGATTAAGATCAATGTAACAGATTGACTGATACTCAAGCTATGCTAAAAGTATGCAAATGATGTGTTATACTGCATTGAAAGGGAACATTTCAGGTTGATTTACTTTCTCCGTCGCTCTGCAAGGATCGCCTCCCTGCTGTGTGGATCACTGTTTATTCGCTCTCTGTACTTCCTTGTTCTTTCTTTCCCGCTCATCTCACCCTCAAATCTTACTGTTCTAAAAAAGAGTGAAATTGCATCAATAATATCTAATTTAAACTTTACTTTAATGTCATTTCATCACATTAGACACTGTCTCTAAAATCAGCAGCATAGACTTCATTTAAATCATTACTGAATTTAAAATGGCCAAATATGGTCAATATAGAAAGAAATCATTCAAATAATCTATAGTTGGTTGTTTTAAAAGCTTCTTTTAAGAGACTTTGTCCTTTTGTGTGACATCTTTGTCCTTTGGTGTGACTGTCCAAAGCGTCACACCAGTGGACATTTACTGTCACACCGAAGGACATTTAGTCTTCTGTGTCAGTTGATAGACCTGCCATTGCTAGCTTAATTCTGATTAGCATATGGATAAACACATTTGCATAATTCTCAATGATTATGTTGTTTAGAACACAGATTTTTATCAAAAAATATCATTTAAGGTAGTCACACCAAAGGACAACACAACTCAACACTTTCACTGGTGTGAAAACATATGTAAATGTTTGAACACGTATGATAGAAAAACTTACCATGCGCACTTGTCATGGGCTTCTTTGGAGTCTTCAGTCAAATAACTTTAGAGGGGGTCCATCAATAACAGATAGTTGTCCATGAAATTGCCCGTCTCAAAATAAGGGTATGGTGTCGCACCATAGGACATTGTTTTCAGTGACAAAGTTTAATAAATCCCTACACTCTTAGAAATATATGTATAGAAAAAAGCATTGGTACTTACTAAAATAGACACTTACACAATTATGCCAGGGGTGTTTAGAAGAATTCCTGAGTTTTGTTTATTTATTTATAAAAGTTAATATCTATTGAACCTAGGTTGGGACAGTCACACCATAGGACAATTTTAACATTTAGCTCAAAGTAATAAAAAATATGAAAAACTGTCTGGATTTATGACAGTACATTTTTACAAAACAGAGACATTTTTAAACTTTTACAGCATTTAAAATGTTAAAAGTATGAATTAAATTCATTTTTATCTCATGAGACAGCGAAATTGCCTTGTCACGTCAACAACCCAAATGCAGAGGAGTTGTGGAGTGTGGTCCAATCGTCCTGGGCTGGAATACCTGTTCAGAGGCCAGAAGTTGGTTGATGCAACACAGATGTGAAGCAGTTCTCAGAAACAGTGGTTATACCACTAAATATTAGTACAGTGATTCCCAGGAAAGCTAAAGCTTCAAGCATTTTTCAGTTCATACAGTAAATATTTGAGTTAGTAAAGAAGAATGCAGACACAGCTATTTTTTTTAACAGCCTAATATTCCCTCTTCTTCACTTTCTGTAAAGTAAAATGTAATTTGATATTTTTTTCTTCATGTTTTGATTTGGAATAGAATGTGCAGTGTTCCCAATTAATTTGTGTGTATTAAAATAAAAACTATTGTACGGATTTTGAGCTGTGCTCGCTTTTTTAAACACACTGCTATTATTTTGAATACAAACACACTCCGAAAAGGTGAAACGTTGACTTTAATTAAATGTATTGTCAACCCATTTCACATTATTATATGAGGTTAGTTGAAGCAATAACATTAAGTTTAAATAAAAAATATTAGGTTCAACTTAATATTATTGCTTTCTGCTAACCTCATACAGTTATGTGAAATGTGTTGACAGTACATTTAATTAAAGTCAACGTTTCAGTTTTCGACACAGAATGCTAAATTAGTAGAGGAACAAACCCCATAAAGGCTGTGGTTTTTAAGACTCCCCTACCTGAGGTAACACACACATTATTTATAACTTTAAACATTGCATAAATTGTCTGGTTCCTGGAATATACGGTAAAAAGGTTTTACTGCAAACTCAGTTTCTTTAGTTGGTGTGTGGATCTTCTTCATAAACAACAGTAGTAAACATGTAGGCCTCTTAAAAAAAACGTAAGGTATTACAACAGCAAAAGTGTCGTGCAGATTAAAGAAAAACAGAAGATTTACATATTATTAAAAAATGTAGGCAAATGTCTTTAATAATAAATGAAAACAAACTTAAGTACACCATGGTTGTTGTGACAAATATAATATAGGATAATCATGTACTGTTGACAGATTGTAAATGAATTGAAAGAAAAATAAAGCTTAAATTGCATGAGGGCATACTGCTCACAGAATATCTCTAAATACAAACAGTAAGTTGCCAGCAAGTCATTGTGTACAAAAACTGAAAAACAATATTACTCTGTTTATCTTGCTTAAACCTACGAGAATTACAGGCAGGACTTATAATTGAAAAATCCAAATTGCAGGAGCTTGCTGCCATTTCTGTGTGGTTAACTGACACTCCAAACACTTTGAGGCCCTAAACAGAAAGTCATTTTTGTATCAAATGTAATCAAACCTTGTTGAATTCTCTAACAAGTAAAGAGCCCATTCTAACCACCACATGTGTCTGTGTGGTTAGTAGTGTAAGACGTTTTGAAGAAGTTGGCTCTCTATAGAATCACCTTGAGTAGTGTTTGTTGCTGGCATGTGACCATTTTGGCAATTTTTGTATTTTGTATCACATATATTAAAAATTGGAAACACTTTTTTTCCCAACAATATTTGCATGTTTTACTACACAAAATAGAGACATAAAAACGAACACGTTTTATCACCAACGCAGGAATATGAAAATAAGAACTTCCCCCCCTTAGCCACGTTTTGTTTAAAGCTTCCCCAGAGGTGTGATTAATGTGTCGTTATGAAAAGTGAGCCTTCAGTCAAATAACCAGACATACAAATAGTTCTGGATGAAAGGAAATCTGTGTTTGAACAGAACCAGCTGCACACACACTCACACACAGTAGGTAAGTATTTGCTCTTTTAAATGATGCTATAAGCAATGATTGATATTGGATGTACATTATTATTATTATTATTATTATTATTATTATTATTATTATTATTATTAATATTATTATTACTGTTTTATGATCCAGATTGCAGACTGTGTGAACGGTGAGTAAAACACTCCAAACTGCACCTAACATTTGGGATACTCCTGGAAACACTGAATAATAACCATTAAATATTTGATATTATTTTACTGTTAACAAGTTAAAATGTCAACAAATGTGATATTAGCTATGTTGGTATTTATCAAAATGATGTCAAAAAGCTTTAAAAGTTATTAATAATCCTATACCAAAGAGTCATAAATATAATCAATGCTGTAATGCTGATGATGGGTTGAAGGCAGAGTCTAATTGTATGTATTAATAACAGCAATCCACATACTTAGATGTGTGTGTGTGTGTGTGTGTGTGTGTGTGTGTGTGTGTGTGTGTGTGTGTGTGTGTGTGTGTGTGTGTGTGTGTGTGTGTGTGTGTGTCTGTGTCTGTGTCTGTGTGTGTGTGTGTGTGTGTGTGTGTGTGTGTGTGTGTGTGTCTGTGCGTGCGTGCTTCGGAAAGTGGTGGATATTTACTCAAGTACTTTAGTTAATTATCACTTTGAGGTAGGCTACCTTACTTGAGCTTTCACTTTGTTTGAAACCTTTAGTTACTTAAGTAAGTAGTCATTGTGCTGACATTTCAGAATAATGTATCTGATATGTTTTGATTAAGTACAACGTAGCATAAAATGAATTAAGTACAACCATCTCAAAATTGTCACTCACTCCTCCCTATAGTGTCCTCTGCTTTTTATCTTAGGTCACTTATCTTCAGAAAAAGGAAATGGCCAACATGTCTGCGAGGTACCTTCCCCATTCAGTGTATTTCTACACAGTAGTCGGCTCTGCGGACAACCTGCTGGGCCTACCGCTGAACAGCTGGGCTCTGTGGCTCATCGCCTCCGGGAAGAGCAGCCTCGTCCAATCGGAGCTTCTCACTCTGAACCTGCTGGTCATGGAAAACATGTGTTCCCTGTGGTTTTTCGTCTCGTTGCTCCCTATTTTTAGCAGTGTGCATTCTCTCAGCAGTATGTTAAACTTTTACCACGCAATGGCTGTGGTGGGGAGGGCTCTGTTCCAGTGCCATGTGTGTGTGGACCGATACCTGGCTGTGCTCCACCCCACGCGCTTCATCAGGTGAGACAGACACAGACAGACAGACAGACAGACAGAAGACAGACAGACAGACAGACAGACACTTAATATTATTGCTTTAACTAATCTAATCTGTTAGTATAACACATTTAATTAAAGTCAACGTTTAAGTTTTCAGTTTTGAAAGACAGATTGCTTATGCTGTCAATTATGCCCTTTTTCTTCTTCTTCTTCTTCTTCTTCTTCTTCTTCTTCTTCTCTCCTGTTCTCCAGGTACAAACAGATGAAGTATCGGGGGGCCTGTGTGGCTGCTGGTTGGCTGCTGGTTATATGTAAGTAAAGATCATTTAAAGGTTATTCCAGAAGTCCATGGAGCACATTAAGATCTTCATAGTCATTCTTTCTGCGGGTTTCTAGATTGTGGACTCTCGTTTGTCTTCCTCTCCGAAACAAAATATGTATTTTACATTGTTGCTTTCGTGTTCCTGGTCCCCATCCTCCTCACCGAGCTCTTCTGCAGTCTGTCCATCTTCAGGGTCCTCAGAAAGCCCGGCCCGGGGAAGAAAGAGAAGGGGGGGAACCGGCAGAAGAAGAGAGCTGTCAATGTCATCTGCATGGTGCAGGTTATGCTAGTTTTTAATGTGGTTCCATTCATTGTTGTGCCTTTCATTTTGAGCTTCTTAAAAGTTGATTTGACGCCTATAGCCTTCACTTTGTCCACTGTTGGGAGTTCAGCGCAGGCTTTCTTATTCCTCAGGAGGAATGGGAAGCTGCCATGTAAGAGCAAAACCTAAATTTACACTTTTGCTATATGCTTAATTACCATTTGTGTAGTAGATTTTAGGAAATGTTATATATTTGGTTATGCCAGTGGTTTAGATTTACTGAAGTAGGCCTACTGTACATTTATTAAATACCTTTTGTTGGAGCCATAATGTAGTTTTTGTTTATTTTATCTGCATTTCATGTTAACCTGTAGTTCTGACATTTAACCACAACATAGAGCATTCATTGCAAAGTGCATAAATGTAATCACCTGGTAATCAGAGTCAGGTGAGTGTAATGGGAAAGCAACAGTTTTTGACCGTGTCGTGTCGAGATAGTGTCGTGGAGTAGAGTCTAAACGTGTGTAATATACCAGAGACATTCTTCAATGAATGGAAACAGGCTGAGCAATGTCGATACCTTCACAATATTAATTATGTTCAACAGTAAATGAATGGATCGAGGGATTCAAAGAGATATGCTGATTGGACATTGTTTTATTAGACTGGAACACGCATCCGAAGAAGTTCTCCCGTTCGCATCCCTCAGTATCTTAAAGTATAGATCATACTTAAAGGGCACTACACCTTTAGTTATTTTACAGATTAGGATTAATGATGGTAAATATAATCAGCCCTTAAATCAGACTTTAGTTCACCTGCAGTAAATCAGCAGCTACCCTGCAGTATACAGAGGCCATTAAAACTAGCTGCACCTTTACCAGCTCTGAGAACACCTTAAAGGTCCCCTATAATCCAAAATGCACTTTTTAATGTCTTTTATGTCCCCGGTGTGTAAGGAGACTCACAAAGTGTCAGAAAACACAACCCTCTCTCTCTTCCTCCTTACCCACTTCTCTAAAAACGGGGGGGGGGGGGGTTGTACCTTGCAAGCTGAATCCCCTCCGCAGCAGCTCTGTGTGTTCAGCAGGATGTCTGCAGGAGGGACTTAGAGTTATTGTTTATATAATACTTATAATGTCTCTGTTCTAGTGGTAAACTCTGAGAAGTTGTTAAGTTAAGGATTGCAGCTTCATCCTGCGTTGCACTCGGAGAGATATATTTGATGCAGAGACGGTGAACTGTTTAGCTCTTAGGCATGGTTTATTGTACCCTTCGCTCAGCCGAGCTAACTTGGAATACGACACAGATCAGGACAAGTGCATGAAGTGAACACACCCTCATTTGCATATGATGCAAACCTACACATTTACACTTTAGTGCCCCACAGTGGTACAACTATAACACTGCATCCTCCTGTCAATTTAAGCACAGAATAGACACAATCTATATACATAAATCTCAACTGAGGACATAAATATCCAGCTTAACAGAAGTGTTTCAGAAATAATGCTGGATGTGCTTTGGAACATAATATGTCGTTTAATAACGGCAGCGTTTAGCTGAGTTTCTCCCAGGGGACGTGGCCAGCAGCAGCTCCAAAGGGGCGTGGCCAGCAGCACCTCCAAAGGGGCGTGGCCAGCAGCAGCTACTTCATTTAAAGCTACAGTCACAGAATCAGCGCTTCAGGAACAGGGCTGAGATAGAGGGGGATGAGGCATGCTACAATGGGGGATCTGTTTGGTATTTTGAGCAAAACACTTCACAGACATGTTTTGTATAGATATGGCCCTACAATATATTGTTCAAATATAGCATAATAGGAGACCTTTAATGTATCAATCATTATAAAACATATCAGAGATATTATTCTGAAATGGACCAATCAAACAATGACTACTTTTACTGTCGCTACTTTAAGTACTTTTAGATGAGAGTACTTTCTACTTTCACTGGAGGAACATTTAGAATACTTTTACTGTGACAGAGTATTCCTACACTCTGGTACTTCTACTTTTACTCAAGTTCAAGGTATACTTCTTCCACCTATGGGTAAGATAATGTAAAAGAACACTAGTGATTAAAATTGTATTAAATTTAAATAATAATCTTTGATTAATTACAAGATTTAAAATACAAGTATTTACTTGTGTTGTGGGGGGAGATAAACCAAATACATGTGTGGGGTTGTGATAAAGAAAAGCATGGCAAACTAGTAAGAGAAATCAAAGGGGGGTTACTTTATTATAACAAGATTTCTGGATTATTAGAAGGAAGTCTGACAATTTACCAACAATTAAACTAGGCATGGACACAGAGAGCCGCTGGGGTCCCCTCTGTATTATGAGTGCTATCATACTGTGAGCTCTATCTGTCCCTTCTCAACTTCAGGCAACCGATGCTGGGTTCTGCCTTTCCTCTGTTTTCAAGCTATGAGGCCATCTCTCAAAATTCAAGATTCAGGGCTTTATTGTCATATGCACTGTAGCTACAGTTTAGATATGGCAATGAAAAAGTCTGAGGTTCCTCCAACAATGCAACATGAATATATATAGGACATAAAACAAATAAAACCTTTCACATAATTCACATAACTGTATTACTGTAGTTGAAAGCAACAATATTAAGTTGACCCTAGTATTTAACTTAAAACAGTTATGTGAAACCTGTTGACATTATATATTTATAATATATATATATATATATTTATATATATATATATATATATAAATATATATATATATATATATATTTTTTTTTAAGTCAATGTTTTTTATACTTTATTACTGATGTCCAGTGGTCTCCAGTCGCTTTCTTTGCATTTTCAGATTAATCATGAGTGTTATCGTGTGACAAAGACATTTTATAACTTTCTACTAGTGCACCAGCCCAATGGTTTGGCTAATTTAAAGTGAATACATCTGCATTTTCCTCGATGTTGTGAGTTCTCCCACACAAACAAGAATAATCTGGAGATTGAATTGTGCCAACATATCCCCTTCTCCCCTTCTCTTTAAGTTTTTGCAAACTCCAGGAAATCTGATATTAAAAGGTAACAACAGCGAATAATAACATGGTTATTTACTATATACTCTACAATAAATTAACATTTCCAACAATAACAATACAAAGTACAAACCGGATCCCTCCTCCTGTATCTGGAAGTCTACTCTGAGCTTTTATCCAAAGCGACTTAGAATAAGTGCAATAAACATAGAGAATCAAACTCCGAACAACAAGGAAAGTGCAGATATATTCACTTCAAGCAAGTCCTACCATTGTAAGACCTGGTGAGTTTACAAAAATTGAATTGCCAAGGCACAACAGATGCGTTTTCAGTTTGCAACATAAGACCTGCAGAGCTTCTGCTGTCCTGATCTCAATGGGGAGCTCATTCCACCATTCAAGAGCCAGGATAACAAACAGGCTTGTTTTTGAGGGTACCTGGGTCCCATTCGCAGAGATGGAGCAGCAAGCTGATTGGCTGACGCCGAGCAAAGTGCATGTGATGGATTGCAGGGTTGAACCAATGCCTGGATGTAGGAATGGGTTGATTTCCTCACAGCTGAGTTTCAATTTTCAAATGTAATGAGCTGCTGAGATTCAGGAAGAAGAGTTGGCTTCAGAAGGGCGTGGGTTCAATCCCCGCTTTAGGGATGGAGATTATGACCTGTAGTTAGTAAGAAGTAGACTAACATTTTATGAGTGTTTTTCTGAAAAGGGTAGTGGAAAGCTGTATTTCGCCAAATACCTACAGTATTCTAGTTGCTGTATTCTGGAAAAAAAGTCCTCCCTACATGTTCTGTTTTCGAATGTTGCACCAGTCAGGTGTGCAAACATGACCAAAAACAAATTAGAAAATGATGGTTGCTAATACTTTTGGCATGATAACTTCATAAGGTGATAACATTTTAATCTTGTGTTTTCAAAAGCAAAAGTTCAAATTAAAACCATTTTTTTATTGAATTTAAACTCCTGCACACTTCTACATTACAGAGGGAAATGTTACTCTATCAATGCAATTCAAGGGAGATTTCCTTCTTCCACCTAATTCAATATTTTCATAAGGTTGATATACGTAATATTTGAAGACTCAAATCAAACAACTATTTTTAAAATCCTATTTATTATATAAAGACTCATTTGGCTCATTTGATCCATACTTTGTACATTTTAATGTTTAAATAGTGTGTGTGTGTGTGTGTGTGTGTGTGTGTGTGTGTGTGTGTGTGTGTGTGTGTGTGTGTGTGTGTGTGTGTGTGTGTGTGTGTGTGTGTGTGTGTGTGTGTGTGTGTGTGTGTGTGTGTGTGTGTGTGTGTGTGTGTGTGTGTGTGTGTGTTTGTGTGTGTGTGTGGGAGGGACAGTTTGGCCAGGTGTCAGGACTCAGAGTAGAGAGAGAGGCTGCACCTGTGGAGCAGGTTGGACTGCATACAGTGTGTGTGGGGTTGGGGGGGGGGGTTTGACAACAACACGACAGACTGTAGAGAGGGAGACACACAGAGGACTCTGAGGAATACAGCGCCACAGAAACCATCTCTCAAAAGGTAAGGCAAATTGAACCCTCACTCTTTTTATATTCTACAGTTAACACACACTCTTTATCGTACACTTAGCTTACACCAACATCTAGACTCTTAACAAATTATAACGTTAACTAATACTCTAGACTTGACATATGAGGTTAACCAACTCTCACATATAGTCTCTTAACAAAATTATTGATATACTCTTTTAGTGTCTGGATAACACTGAGCGAATGGACTCAACAGCAGTCTGTCGTACATTTGCAAAACACAGAGGTGTTTCTACACTGTGGTCTCTTATCGGACAGTAAGAATGTGAGATAACATTCAACAGTATGTACAGAGTTTGAGCTGACCTTTCGATGTTGCTTTGGACAAAAGCTGAAGGAATGTAATGCAAATGTGTTGAAAGAGTGCCAGACAATGCAGGTGGAGACTGGTGGAGCCTGCTACATTAGCTTTATTGTTTCACCATGCAGAACTCCACTCATGACTGGTTTCACAACAATGCACTGAATGCTGCTGTTGACAGGACAGCTGTAGAGACAGGAGAACACAAAGAAACATGCCAGTGACATTTGTGATCAGAACAACCATAATAACAATAGTTCTGCTTTCAGTGTTTCTGCTAAGCTAGGCTAATCTTTCTTACTAATGGACACACTGAGAACACTGAACGATGTCAACACGTCACATACCTGTATTAGGTTAGCTGAAAGCAATAATATTAAGTTGAACCTAATATTTGTATTTAAACTTTATATTATTTCTTTAAATGAACTTCATACAGTTATGTGAAGTCAACGTTTAGCTTTTTCAGTGCAGAGAGAATGTTTAAGAACTTGGTACAAGCACCTGAATACTGAATTGTCTCTGGCATTAGAGGGGTTAATAAATTAGTCAACATTTTAGCACTTTGGGTTCGCTTGTCTCAACGTTTCTTATTCAACTTATTTTTTGGTAAGAAGCCTAAGTTTAAGGTCTTAAAATACATCAGTAAAAACCCGAGTGGTGAATGTCAGAAGCTTTTGCTTGCCTTGTTAACATGCTGCTGTGACAAAATCTTTTTCCAAAATTGGGAAAAATCAAGTAAATCTAATCTAATACAGACACAAATAAGCAAGAGAATAAGAAAACTCTAAAAATAATCTACTGTATGAGCGTTAGGTAATTCTTCTGTAAAGTGAAAGTGAAATATAATAGAAAATAATGTGAGATGTAGAGAATTAAGTCGTCATACAATAATAAAACGAGACTGGCAGATATGTCCCTTACTCAAACACATAGCAAACAAAGAGAGTTACAGACAAACGTTATTTAATTAGAGCACTGCTTACAGAGTGTAACTCAGCATTGTAGGCGCAGACACTGACACTTATTTACAATTACTATGTTGTTGTTATTGCATACCACAGAGTTATTAAATCTGAAATCACCTTGATCATTACAATGTTAGCATTAATAAGAAGGAGTAATTATTGTCTCCCAGTGTGACCTGAGGTAACCCTGGTGACATCACCGTGACATCATATTGACATCTCTGAAAAATGGCATAACTTGGTAAACTTCAGAAACAATTCTTTTTTTTCTGCACATAAATCATTTTAATGTAGCTTTTATCTTCGACAATATAACATGCCCGTATTTCGTTTGCCATGGTATTAATCGGCATTACTGCGGAGATGAATTCCATGCAGAAATACATTCTTTAATCATCGTATCGTCAACAACCTCCATGGAAAGACTCGAACAAACAATCATTCATCATCTCCTCTTCCCTGGTTGTAAGACCAAAACTCTATTTGGTCGTGCTGAAGATTAAATATATTTAAATGAATCAAATTTATGTAATTAAACTTTGATTTGAAGCAAACATTGTTACCTAAAAAACGTTTTCACTGTAGGTTGTATCGAAGGTTACTCAAATAGATGAAAGTGCATTTGACTGGGACTATTTTTAGCTGTGGATGTGGATGACTTGTTGCCATATTTAACTTTTTCATGACAACCTCGTGGTCAACAGACCATAAGTGTTCCACACAAACCTGAATTTCCTGATTAGTGTGTATGCTAGTGTGGGTGTGTTAAAATGTCACCTCCATATAACTCACTCGTACAACTGAAGCAGTTCCTGGATCAGGTTACCAGCAGGATTTGTCCTGCCCGTTAGTTTGAGTGTTCAACTTAAGGATAAGAAATAGGTAAAGTGTTAAAGAAATGTCTCTGTCTCTTTTGGGGGATTTTGGGTCATTTATTAACATCAACATTATATATAACTTTAAAAAATATAGAAGTTCAAGCACAAGACATGATGGAGACATGTGAAATGGGACACCCCAATAAGCTATACGAAACTTGGGAATAGGGGCCCAAACACTGATGATAAATGATTGATACTATATATAATATTGATACAGGACATATGGAATTGGAAAGTGTTCCTGTATTATACAGAAACATTACAAGCCAAAACATAACACTGACCAAAACCCTGAATCTAAACTACTCTAACTCTAACTCATCTTTGAGGAGCTAAAATATTTATTTCATCAGATTAAACTTTGGTTTAAAACAAATTCAATAACTCTCACCACAGGACCGGCTCTCAAAGGAGCTACTATCCCTGTTATAATATAAAGTCTTCCAGTAATCCAGGAAAAAACATCTAAAAAAGGAAAAACAACTTGAGCCTGTGGTTACGTCCGAGCTTGGGGAAAAGGGAAAGAAAATAATACAAGAAGTTTATTGAAAGCTGAAACACTTATTTCCTCAGAGTTTACCACTAGAACAGAGACATTATATGTATTATATATACAACAAATCTAAGTCCCTCCTGCAGACATCCTGCTGAACACACAGAGGGGCTGCGGAGGGGATTCAGCTCACGACTGTATATGGGGGGGCAGTAGCGGTTCTGGGCATGGGCGAAGCGGGCAGTCGCCCGGGGCGGCATTTCGTGGGGTGCGGCACGAGCGAGCACTTAAAAAAAAAAAAGTCATCTGGGCCGCAAAGCGGTGTTCCATCTATCATATCACTGTGTGGGGAATTGCCAAATAGGCGCCCCCTGCATCTGCAGGCGCCCCTGCACCTGCAGGCGCCCCTGCTTGCTGAGAAGGTGCCGTGCACAGAAACTGTGTGAGAAGGGGAAAGCGGAGGGGGTGACAGTTCATCTCTGGGTCTCCCAAATGGAACGGACAAGGGGGGGAACGGGGGATCCACTGTATAGAGCAATGTCACTGTCACACCTCGACTTTCTTCCAAATAACGGAAGGGGGGTCGCTAAGAGGGGATCTCGCCCGGGGTGTAATTCCATGTAGAGCCGCCACTGACAGGGGGCGATAGGTTGGGATGTGTCACGTGGGGGGGACTTTGCCAGGAGTTAAAGGTAGGCTTGGGGAGTAATGGATTACATGAAACAGGATTATGTTACTAGGATTTTTTTTTAAAGGTAGCTGTATTCGCTTACAGTTACATTAAACAAAGACGTAATCACAGTCAAGCAGGAAAACCATGTAACAATACATTGATGTATTAAACCAAATCAGCATTTATTAACTTAAATATTTTGTAGGCCTAAAATATATCTTGGTTCTTCTTTTCTAAGGTCACATTGTTCTGTTTTTTTTTTTCTTGTATTTCTTTTTACTGCATTTGATATTGAGGAAATCCAAAAGAACCGTAAAGTAATCATGTTACATTTTATTTGTACTTTTATATTGTGATACTTAGATCACATTAGTGATTACTTTTACCTACAGGTACCTAGTAATTGTCACAGAATATTATTGTTGTAGTACTCGTGACCGGTCTCGGTTTCGAGACTCCAAATCTGAAGTGGATCTTTCAGATCACACTGACTATGGTATCTTCCACATGTTATTGTGAGTGTATTATGTAGTGTTGGATTCACACTAGTGTGGTTCCGATTTTGCCCTGCCTTGGTCTTGGTCGTGACTTGGTCTCGACCTCTTAAAGTCTTGGTCTTGTCTTAGTCTTGGCATCTTAGTGCCTCGGTTGCAGCACCTAGTGGGCATTTCTGGTACCGCCCTGGACTGGTTCAAGTCCTATCTGGCAGACAGAACCATGTGCGTAAGCCTTGGTGGTTCTGAGTCCCGCACTGCTCCACTGTCATATGGGGTTCCACAGGGTTCAGTTTTAGGGCCCCTGCTTTTCTCATTGTACCTGCTGCCCCTGGGTTCAATCCTGAGAAAGCATGGTATCTCTTTTCATTGTTACGCTGATGACAGCCAGATCTATGTGCCACTGAAGAAGAAGGATGCTTTCTCCCTGAAACCACTTCTGTTATGTCTTGAAGACATTAAAGCCTGGATGTCCATGAACTTCTTAAAATGTAATGAAAACAAAACAGAAGTGATGGTGTTCGGTCCCAGTGGCTCTTGTGAACCCCCTCCTGTTGACTTGGGCCCCTTAGAGCACTACAGGAAGCCAACAGTCACAAACGTGGGTTTTGAGATGGACAGTGATTTTAAACTAGACCGGCAAATTGGTGCAATAGTGAAGTCCAGCTTTTTTTTATCTTAGGCAGCTGGCAAAGGTGAAGCCCTTCCTTGCACATAAGCACTTTGAAACAGTAATCCACGCCTTTATTACATCTCGGCTGGATTACTGTAATGCACTTTATCTTGGAGTCAGGCAGTCCTCCCTCGCACGCCTCCAGTTAGTCCAAAATGCTGCCGCTCGCCTCCTAACTGGAACACGTAAAAGGGAGCACATTACTCCCATTTTAGCCTCCCTCCACTGGCTGCCTGTGCATTTTAGAGTCAATTTTAAGAGTCTTTTATTTGTTTTTAAATCTTTAAATGGTCTCGCCCCGTCTTACCTCTCTGAGCTGCTCCATCCTTACACTCCTGCCCGGTGCCTCAGGTCAGCTGATCAGCTGCTCCTGGAGGTACCAAGGCCTAAACGGAAGCTCAGAGGGGATAGAGCCTTTTTCCGCTGCCGGTCCTAAACTGTGGAATGACCTCCCATTGCACATTAGACAAGCCCCTTCACTGCCCATTTTTAAAACTCGTCTTAAAACCCATTTCTATTCCTTGGCTTTTAACCCAGCATGAGACTATGTTCCTGTATTTGTTTCATTGGTCTTGTTGTTTTGATATTGTTATTGATATTTTTATTGTTGTTTTCATATTGTTTTTGTGTTTTGTGCTACGTGTTTGTATCCATGTGCAGCACTTTGCTTCAGCTGCGGCTGTTTTTAAAGGGCTTTATAAATAAAGTTGATTGATTGATTGGTACACTCCAGTCTTGGTAATGACTTGGTCTTGGTTAAGGTGGTTTTGACTACAACACGTTGTAATACATTTTTAAAAGTAACCCTCCCAACCCTGGCAGATTCCTATATCCTTTAAACCAAAACAATACAACAACCAGCAAATCCACTCCCAAAAAACTGACAGGTTGGCTTTAATTAAACATAATATGCCAACAAATGTCACATAACTGTTTTAGGTTAGTTGGAAGCAATAATATTACGTTTAAATAAGAAAACATTAGGTTCAACTTAATATTATTGCTTTCAACTAACCTATTACAGTTGTGTGAAATCTGTTGACATATTACACTTAATTAAAGTCAATGTTTCTGTTTCTGTTCAGTGAAGAACGTCTGTCACGGTGGTTTCATATTTCCTGAATTATTCCTCTCTAACAGCAGCCCTGTCTCTCCTTCAGCTGAACATCAGATGGCTATGGAGCTGCCTGCAGCATTCCTATCTGAAGACCAGTTCACCTGCTCCATCTGTCTGGATGTGTTCAACAACCCGGTCTCAACCTCATGTGGCCACAGCTTTTGCCAGGCCTGCATCTCCTCCTACTGGGATGGAAAAGTGGGGGCCAAGACCTATGAGTGTCCCCTCTGCAAGGAGCCTTTCCGCAAAAGGCCAGAGCTCCATATTAACCGCACCCTGAAGGAGATCACCGAACATTTCAAGCAGATAGTCAGCTCCGGAGTGCCAAGTTTGGACGATCCAAACTCACACCCTCGCCATCGTCATCACTCGCTTTCTTTACCCCAGAGGCCTGGGGAGATGCCAGTGACCGTCTTCACTGAGATGATGAATCGTTTCCAGCAGCTGCAGACTCCTGGGACGCCTAACGACACACTTTCCTCACCCGATGATCTTCACCCTCAGAGCCCAGGTCCAGCCAGCAATGAGCACCAAGACTCGCCTCCACCCTACTCACCTCCACGAAGGTGCCAACCTACGTTCCTCAGACAATGCACTCCAAAAACTGAAACATAACGTAACTGTATTAGGTTAGTTGAAATCATTAATAATTAGTTTAAATAAATAATATTACTTAACTTAATAGTATTGCTTTCAACTAACCTAATACAGTTATAGGACATTTGTTGACATAATACATTTAATTAAAGTCATCTTTTCGTTTTTTTCAGTGTACTTACTTCTCAGTGCTTGTGCAAATACGTTGCTGCAGTATAATAATATTATGGTAAATAAGACAACCCAGTCTGGCTGCCTTAATTAGAGAATATGAGATTGAATGAACCGTTCAGTTTTAGATCCCCTTCTAAAAAAGTTCTTTTTGGACGTCAATATTTAAAACCAATAGAAAGCAATCCACAATGTAGTACCACAATCCAAACATATTTGACTTAACACAACATGTATCTTATTGATTTGATGTTGTATTGCTGTGTAGTTTATATTCCCAATTCAGCTGTTATAGGTTTACATAGAATGATATTTAAACATTTGTGGTGGATTTCCACACATGAAATGACGAAGCAGAACTACAAACTATGGGCAAGGTGAGGTGCACTCAGCAGCAGCAGCAGCAGCTCATGTTTTTGTGTCTTATTCACAATTAAAATTGAATAGGTCGAACAAACCCACAAACTCAGCAAAGAAACGGACCAATTTACTACTTGATCATTAAATTGATATTGATCAAATGCAAAAAAAATCAACTGTGTACCTTTTTAGAAACAGAAGTATTAATTTTTCTTTCGCTCAAATATCATTTTATGACAGGCATACTGTGAATGTCCCCTGTGACTCCTTGCCGAATCTTCCCAAGTGTCCCCTGCACCTGAGAGCACTGGAGTTCTTCTGTCGCACCGACAACATCTGTGTCTGCATCAGCTGTGTGGAGACCGCAGAGCACCGAGGACACAACGTCATCCCCGCCCAGAGGGAGTGGCACATCAAGAAAGTGTGTGTGTGTGTGTGTGTGTGTGTGTGTGTGTGTGTGTGTGTGTGTGTGTGTGTGTGTGTGTGTGTGTGTGTGTGTGTATACTGTATGTGGCCATCTTGGTTTTATTAGAACCAGAAGTGGCACGAAAGTGGAGCTGCAGAGGGTCGATACCCGACCACGCCCACTTTTAGCATAACAGGAGCTAAGTCACCAGCTAATGCTACTGATTTGCAGCATGTTTCTTTAGTATGGTTCCTCCATATTTGAGATTAACTGTGGAATTATTGGGGATCCTAATTTGATGAAAAACATGTTTAGAACAAAATGTGACTTCTTTATTAATAATGAATGCTATGAAATGCCTGGCAGCAGCTTTGTGGTAGAAACACTGTGATAGTGACCTGTGGATCACACGGCAGCCCCACCCTATAGTCTATTTTTACTTTAAATGGGGCCATCAATTATCAGTAAATCAGTAATCAGTCAAATGTTGACTGAGGTAATAAATCCAGTGAAAAGTATTCTAATTTTCTAATGGTCTTCCATACAATTTGACTTCTCTTTTAGACCAATAGGGGCACTCAGTGCAGGGTATTGAGAATGCAGAGAATACTGTTTAAGCACTTCTGCATTGGCTTTATTTTTCAGACCCGGGGGTTGCAGTTTGTTTCAGATTCATGCTCCTGCTGTCAAGTTGCAACATTTTAAAAATACATTTTCTGTCTTTGTAAATTAAAATTGTTCAAGAATCATATTAACCACTCATGTTCTTTCTGTTGTCAGCCATGGGAATTGTAATTTATAAAAGGTTGTGCATATACCGTGGTAGTATCCAGCATTAAAGATGTGACAGGCTGCAGGCTTAAAGTTATAGAGATGGTTGACAAGGAAACGTGTGTTTTGCTGTGTTCTCCAGTCCCAGTTGGGTATTGCAGATGTGGAGCTGAAGGGTCTCATCTCTGAGAGGGAGAGGAAAGTGGCGGAAATACACAACTCCTTACGAGAGATACAGGTGAGTTTCACTCTTTACAAAGGTGGATCATTTTTTAGAATATGTACAGAAGTTCAATCCGACCAAACTATCTATTGTGTGCCCTAAAAAAACGTATTTTGTTGCCACAATAGTTGTTTTGGTTTACTGACATCACAGTGTACTGCGTAAAGCTGACAATTATTATATTATATTTGGCTTATCTGAGGGATTGAAAAAAAAGTCAGCAGTGAGTGTTTATTTCTCAGAGGGACAGACAGAGCACCTCCAGTATATATATTAATTGTTAAAAATCATAATAAAACATTTCATTTGTAAGTATGTGTTGGAAACTGATGTTGTGGGAGCCTTCATCGTTCTATGAAGATCTCATAGCTTTACATCTCTAAGTGCATGTTGACTTTTCGCAGTGAGTGTGCAACGTATAATGAAAAAGAAAATGTATTTTAAACTTTAAAAAATGAACTACATTACTCAACAATTATTTTATTTACAATATGAAAGCATGAATATGGGGATCTGGGCTATCTGAATCTATTCCCAGGGATTTAAGGTATAACGCATTTTCTCATAGAGAGATTTCACAGATGTTCAGCCTGGCAGTCTCCTGATCGCAGTTTGCCCCCCTCAAAAGTTTTCTCTTTATTGGTGGTTATTGCTCTCCATCTGTCCTCCAGGCTGCTGCTGAGACACAGACGCATGGAACTGTAAGTGTGTTTTCCAAGCTGATCACCAGTTTGGAGCGCAGCCGAGCTGAAGTCTTGGAGGTAAGTAAACCCGACACAGAAAGTATGAAGAGAATCTCCAGGCTGTTTCTGTTAGCATTGACATAAGCCTTGTGATTATTATGTAAGGTATGTCCTCCCCACCCCAGGTGTTGGAGATCAGCCGGCAGGCGGCTGAGTACAGAGCGGAGATCCTGCTGACGGAGCTGCAGGAGGAGATATCTAAGCTGAGAAAGAGGAGGGACGCAATGAGCCAGATGGCTCTGACTGAAGACTACGTACTCTTCCTCAGGGTACACAGACATCTGACATACCACAAAAAATACAGTAGTGATAAATATGCAGGTTTAACTTGATTAAAGTACAAATACTATGGTCTTTAAATATTTCATTTCTAGTAAAAGTCCAGTTTTAAGAATGTTACTAAACATCATCATCTTAATGTACTTCAAGTATCAAAAGAATGCATAATAGCTGATTTTACAATATTATATTATTCTAGAATATCATATTATCCTCTTTTTATAATGTAGGATCATTTACTAATGACTTACTTTGTAAAATACTAGGTATATTAGCAGTACCGCATCTTATCAGATATCATGTATTTTTAACACTAGAGTTTTAAATAAACGCAGTGGAGTAAAAAGTGCAATATTTGCCTCCAAAATGTAGTGGAGCAGAAATATGTGTAGAATAAAATACCATTACTCAAGTACAATGTGTCAAAAGTATACTTAAGTACAGTACTTGAGTAAATGTACTCAGCTACTCTCCTCCACTGTTTAAATCATGTGCGTTTTGGCTGCAGTGGTTATAGGAGGGTTCAGAGATGCTAGAAAACTCAGGTCCTGAACTTGCGGATTCTAAAAATGTTTGGATGGTCTCTGCTTCCTAGAAGCTCATACATTTCATTTTAAAAGGGATTAAACTCAGGGATAAGCAGCAGATTCATTTAGCGATAATGTTCACCAATGGCACCATCTCTAAAGCTCATGTGTTTGTGACATTGCTTCTGTGTGCAGAGCTTCCCTGAGCTGTCCAGCCCTCCACCAGCGAAGGACTGGTCCTCGGTCTCTGTGGTGTCTGAGCTGTGCTCAGGGGTGGTTCTCAGGACTGTCAATCAAATCATGAATCGTGTCCAGGAAGAGATACAGAAACTGCCCAAAGCCTGTAAGTCTCAGAGAGTCTGTGAGGGATGTTGATTTCTAGGGGAACAGTATTCCCTTTGACATGACAACTCATCTAAGATCATGACCCAGATGGAATTTTCTTGAATCTTTTGTGAAAAGTCTTTAGAATAAATGATCACCTGTACCATAGCAGTATCTACACTCGTGTTCTACAAGCTCTAATATGTGTTTATTAGTATAGTGGTGTAAAAATAATGTTCTTTCCCATGTTTAACAGTCCAGCAATCGTCAGAGCATGCTGTACCAAGGACCAACACAAGTAAGATTCTGATTAGCTACCAGCACAACATGTTATTTAAATCAGGTTTATTAAGAGTGGCAAAATAATTCAATATGATCTTTTTTCTTTGCAGAGACAAGAAAAGTTCAAGAATATGCAAGTAAGGATTTGTGGTCATTGTAAATCAGTTGACAGTTGTGTTTTCTTTTGTTGTTTAATCATAAACATCTCTCCACCCGTCAGCCAATGTCATTTTAGACGCCAATACAGCCCACCCACGTCTCATCATCTCAGCAGACGGGAAGCAGGTTCTGTGTGGGGAGCGCCATCAGTCGCTGCCTGATTACCCCGAGCGCTTCGACCGGGTGGTGTGTGTGCTGGGTCGCCAGGGCTTCAGCTCAGGACGCCACTACTGGGAGGTACAATATGAAACTGTGTACATATACTGCTTATTCTGTAGAGTGGGGCAGGGATAACCTAATTTTCTATGTTGACCCCTCGACTCAAAGCAATGGGATTTTTCCTTTGGATTTAAACAAACCATCATAATACTTGATTAAAGCATGATTATCTCCACATGCAGTATTAACAACTTTTACAATCTTTTTTAAGCGTTAATGTAATTGCCAGAAGTAAAAAGCTAACGTTAGGCTATAAACAAACTACATCATGGTCCCATGGCTGCACGTCAACACTGCTAAGCTGTTGTCTAATATTATCATCATGACGTTTAGTAGTATCATTTAGACACTTGTTTTTGAACGCCTTTTTTAACACTTAGATGCTTTGAACATTAACCAGTGGGGTATTTACTGACATATGGTATCGTCGTAGATCCAGTCCATAGACTGTATAAATAATGGACGAAGTATCCGTCTCACCCATAGGTTTGTGAAGAGCCATAATGAAGTTCAAAGTGAGCCACTCCCACCGTCGACATCTTCTCAGTCTACCTCCCGCCCCCTCCCGGCTAATCCAAATATGGACATAGGGTTGGAGTTGAAGAGAGCGGGCGTGGCTACTGAAACACGCCCATCTAACTCGAAGCTACTAAGCTAGCGAAGGCTTCCTAGCTAGGCTACATGCTACCGTATGCTACTCTCATGCGGTAGTATTTTCTCCAGCGGCAAGGTGGCTATCATACGCTCCCGTTTAGCATCGTGGGCGTCTTTCTCGAAGGCTAACCCACGGCTAATTAGCTAGCTAACGAGCTAATCTAACAAGTGAGCAGAGGATACTTTATACATTCTATGGAGCAGACACACTGATAATTAGTGCTGACGGTGCTGAAATATAAATAAAATCATAATAACATTTCACTTACCGAAAAAGCTGGAGACCAGACTTCTTGGACGGTTTGTTAGTACAATTAATCGCACAGCAAGCCACATTATGTCTGATATTTGCATTCAAAAGGCACCAACACCACCAACATGTCCGACAGGTCAAGTGCTGCGACTGTTAGCGGAGCTAGCAGAGCAGACAACTAGCCGCTAGCGCACACTGACGGCGCTAACCTGTCAATCAAAGTGACCACGCCCTTAATTGTGCATAACTTTAAGCCTTAATATAATTAAAACGGGAGAGTTATATAGAACTTCACCCTCCTCACAGTTGTCATGAATAAGTAAATTAGCTATAGAAACCAAAAGCAATTTTTGTACCACGCTGTAAACATGTTTATTTCTGCTGTAAAAATTGGCATTTTAACATGGGGGGTCTATGTAAATTGCTCTGTTTTAGAGCCAGGCCACGCGGCCATTCGATGAACTGCAGTTTTTGGCACTTCCGTATGTGTTTCACTGCTCAGCCCCGGAGGTTGCCCCTTGATCCAGTCATGAAAATCTCTTCAGTTTGTGTGAAGCAGAGACCTTAATTCTGGCATCTAACCAAAAATCTATTCAAAAAAGCATTGACAAGGAAACCGAAGAAATGCAAACTCATTTCCAGGTTGAAGGACACATTCCTGTGGCTCTCTACATTGACAGTACTGAAGCCTGACTGTCTCAGGGCGCATGCACCATCTGCTGTTAGGCTGACAAAATACCTGTGTGTAGTTATAACAGTACAACCAACATAAATAGATGATGTTTTTGAGGATTATGCAATGTTTTTAAATCTCCAAAGTCACAACTAAGGCTGTTTAATTTATTCTGAGTCAATGATTCAACTTTTCACAGGGGCAACACAGGGCATTTACAGGCACCTGCCTGTTCCCTGTGTGCACCAAAACCTATAAAACACATGACAGGAAAGGGAAAACCCCAAAAAGCATTATAGGGCCCTTTAACTCTGGCAGTAACTCGCACGCTGCCCTCTACAGGTGGAGGTTGGAGGAAAGACTGACTGGGACCTGGGAGTGGCAAGTCACGCCGTCAATCGGAAGGGCAAAATCACCGTGAGCCCCGCCCACGGCTACTGGTTCCTGAGCTTGCGAGATCGGACGGAATACGCTTTCCGAACAGAACCCTCCACCAACCTGACTGTGAACCCCAGACCCACGCGGGTTGGAGTCTTTGTGGACTGTGATAAGGGGGTGGTGTCCTTCTACAACGTGGAGGCCAGATTGCTCATCTTTACATTCACAGCTGCTTTTCCTGACACCATCCATGCGTTCTTCAGCCCCTGTACCAACAAATCAGGGCGGAATGAGGCTCCACTCATCATCTGCCCTGTTGCAATGCCAGAATGAAATCTGAAAAGGACTTCCATTCGCTTCATGTATGATGATATACCTCTGCAACCTTTGATCAGCTGCAATTTAATGCGGAGTTTGTCATGAGGCTAAAAGTTTACTGAAATTATTCATGCCTGAGGTGTCACTCATGTGGTGGTTTTATGGGCCATATATCAATACTTTTAGACTGTTCTCACATTGGTCATTATCATGTTTGGCACTATTTATTGCGGGAAATTAGGAAATATTCAGACACCTTGCAGAAAAGAGACCTAGCTGAAAGGCAGGGCATCACATTTTTTCCAGAGTGAAAACATTGAAACAGTGTCTACACTAAAAACCAATGTATGGCTGCAATTAATATTATTATTATTACATACATATAATATTGTTTACTTGTATATCATGCAATGGTTTACATGAGACTTAATATACTGATGAATATAGGCCTACTGATCAGGATTTTATTCATTTTGTTCCCGATCACGGTCAAGTTGAAAATGTGTACAGCTGTGTCCGAGCAGCATTGAAGTGGCTCAAACACAACAATACCATTTTGGAATTGCCATTCAAAATTCGCATGACCACCATTAACAGAATGTTGTCAGGCCAGTTGGGGCATGACGTTTTTTCTGTTGTAAAGAGCAAACACGGAAGCTTAAATGGATTCTAGAAGTTACGTGGTTATTTTTCTTGTACATCTAAAATAAGAGCTGTCTACAGCAATCTAATGTATCAGTCTTTGGAATGCCCCGTGTTGCTGTCTGTTTATTAAGTGATCCTACGGGAATAGAAACTCTAAGTCAAGATCAAATAAAATATAGATTTTTAACCCTTTAAGATCACATATTCTGCACATATTTAACAACATGTGCACAATTGAAAAACTAATAAATGCCTTTATATATATTTTAATTAAAACCCCATCATCTTTTCTTAAAAATGTGCTCTCACCTAAGCAAGAAACAAATCATCTCTGTATCAGGCAGTGATTTCATCCTCTCAATATAAGATCTCCTCTTAGGCTGTGCTGCAATTGTTTTCATATTATGACGTTTATGGTTTTTTCTGTTCTTTGCTTTTATTATCACAGAAGCCTGTTTTAAATGTGTTTTACAAATAAAGTTGACTTGACCTCGTGCAGTATGTGAGGAGATAATTTATTGACATCAAGTGAACAGGCAAATAGTGAAGTCGGGATGGGAACATTTTTACAAGGATACACTTTGAACACACACACTGCAGGCCGCACGTCCACAACCAACACTGTTGAAACAAACAGGAGATGTACTCAGAACATTTGGTCAAGAAAGTGTCTTGGTAGATCTCCAACACACACAGTAACTGAGTACCATGACACGGCTAGACACAGTGTCACTATGAAGCTTCGACAACTAGTCCTAACTTCTAGTGCCAAATTAACTAGTGACGTACCCTAGATACGGACCATGTTACTAATCCAGTAGTACACTGCTAATGTGACACTGTTGGCCATTTTGATTAGATAGAATAATGGATGCTCAAAGGTATAGCCTATTGATAAAAGGTAGTTAGGCTATTTAATTTTAAAATAATTAGCTTAATGTGACTACAGTCCTGTAATGATAATGTTAATGTCAGACATGGGACTGACAGCTCAAACTGCTCACGGACATTGAAAATGAAAACCTTTGAAGCTAACAAGCTAGCTGCTAACTGTTTATCTGAGACACCAGCTACGTTTTCTACAGTTAACATTTTTGCGTGCTAAGTGATTTACACATTGTATTTGTCCATGTCTTAAATAAATGTCACTACTTGTGTCCAATTAAATGTTATTCAAATAACGATTGAGGAACGATTCAAAGCTAACTTAATGCTAAAGGGTTAGCATGGAGGTTTTTACTCAACAGGTAGATAGATAGAATCGGAGGATGAAACCCTCTTTATTTATTACATACATGCACACAGCAGAGCACACACAGTGACATTTGTTCTCTGCATTTAACCCATCCTAGTGCTAGGAGCAGTGGGCAGCTATTGTGCAGCGCCCGGGGACACTGTTTATGCTAAAATGTTAGCGTTTAGCTGATGATCTACCAAGAACACAAACATCGTATTAGAGTTATTTGAGGCATACAATACACCAAAAACTATTGGGCATGTAATAAAGTGCAGTTATAGTGGTATATATAGCCTACAGCTTAGGCTAAATCATGTTTGTGTTGCTCTAGGTTGAACATTTAGCTGACAGGATCTGTTCATTTGGTTCCACTGCTTGACATGAAGTGTAAATCATGCAAACTAACTAATCTTTGTCTCTGTTTTACAGAATTAACAGTATACAAAACAAACATACATATACAGTACTTAATTTTTGTGAAGAAAACATGTTTTTATCTTTTCAGATTCTGTTGCACCACAGTAAAGTAAAAAGAAAATCATATTTCGTGGTTTTTCAAAACACTTTCTGCTGTTGAGATTACATTATAAATATTCCAATAGTATTGTGCTGTTACATACTTTGTAATTTACATTCAACATATGTTAACATACAGTGTGGTTTTATGGGTAATCCTCATACTCTTCTCTCCTTAAGTTAAAGGCTACTTAAAAGTAAAGGAGAAACAGCCTCCTGATACTTGTGTGATGGTTAGGAAAGCTGCTGAGTCACTGTTTATTGCAAACAGCCAAAGCTGAACCCTAAGTGCCCTCAACTACTGTTGCTATGGAGTGGAATTCAGGATAACAGGAAATGACTGGCCTAAAACTCAAATGACATGCACCAGCATCATTGTACAAGTCTGCTGTCTTTACAGATGTTTCAGTCTTCTTTAAGGTATGGGATGCATGTTGGAACATTTGCTTGGACGGGCTGTTGTTAAAAGATAATATAGAAAAATAATTGTGTGGTGCGGATCATGAATTTTATTTTCCAGGCAGTGACTTATTACTGTGACTTTGTGTGTGTGTGTGTGTGTGTGTGTGTGTGTGTGTGTGTGTGTGTGTGTGTGTGTGTGTGTGTGTGTGTGTGTGTGTGTGTGTGTGTGTGTGTGTGTGTGTGTGTGTGTGTGTGTGTGTGTGTGTAAGCTGGCTAGTGATGACTGCTGGTGTACTGTACTTGCGATTGTCATTTGTACAAGCTTTTGATCAGCATTCATTATGTATATTTACTTTGACTACAGTATTTGTTTGAGCTGTTATTTTCCAACCAAAATATGTGGAATACCACAATAACAGAACAAAGCGTGACAGACAGTATTTCCCAGTCTAATTGAGCTGTTTCTAACTTGCAGACCACAGGTCGATGTTCCCACACTTCCCTTCTCTGACACTGTGGATATGTGAGTATATCATTCCATCATTTCTTCTCATGCTCGCTGCTGCGTCTTGAGTCTCTGTCTATCCGAGCACCCAGACACCTCACCCCCTCCATCAGCATGGGGGTCCCATGTTGTCGGTCTGTACGGAGGGAGAAAGTTAACAGATCTTTTAGTATTACACCTTGTTCATCAGGACACTGCTGCATTCATTATGGGGCTTATACCAAGGACTCTTTAAAGAAA
The DNA here is from genome assembly GCF_036324505.1 of Eleginops maclovinus. Taxonomy (NCBI): domain Eukaryota; kingdom Metazoa; phylum Chordata; class Actinopteri; order Perciformes; family Eleginopidae; genus Eleginops; species Eleginops maclovinus. Next base: position 26,315,504 of record NC_086353.1, on the reverse strand, counting down.
CACCAGGCTGCAATATGTGTTTGCAGTGCTGGAAAGCCACTAATAATAAGTTCTGTACTTAAGTACAATTTTGAGAACTTGTACTGTGTGTGTTTCCAAACAAAAATATATAAGGATATAACCAAAATGTTTTAGTTTTACTCCACCTTTACCAGCTTTATAAATACTTTACTGCATCAATAATAATAATCAGAACACATCATTTATATGATTCTGAAATGGGCCGCTCTGCATTATTAGTACTTTTACTTTTTTAAGTAGATTTTGATACTAATACTTTTGTACTTTTACTTGAGTAACATTGTTTTATTGTAGGACTTTTACATGAAACAGAGTATTCCTACACTCTGTTACTTGTACTTTTACTTAAGTACAAGATCTGAATACGTCTCCCACCTCCGTTTTTTGGACTGTTTGCAGTCAGTTTTGTGAGGTTGTTGTCACACAATGCATAAAGGAGATGTTTCACTAGCCGTCACTCGTCCTGGATTCATTCCACATTCCTTTGAATGAAGAACCCAGCAATCTGAGAGACCTCTAATGTGCTGCAGATAAAAGGAGATGTGTATGAGCTTACAACAGTGCTAATGCAATGTTGCTGTGCACTGAGCTGCTGATTGCAGAGACAACCACATTCCTGCAGCCTCGTATCACTCTGCAAGTCCTGCAGTGAGGCAGCTAGTATTCACTTTGAATTCCACTTTTTGATCCACTGTCTTACCTCCTGTTTGGGACTTAATTTCAATGTGTGTGTGTGTGTGTGTGTGTGTGTGTGTGTGTGTGCGTGTGTGTGCGCACCTACCAATGACCTTGGCCTTGAAGGTGACCTTCAGTTGGTTTCCTTTCCGCCCTCTTGTCGCCAGAGTGAGCTCCTCCTGCAGCACCCCCTCCTGGTGCGTCCTGTACTCACAGGTTACCTTCACTCCTCCTGTGACAGAGGAAGAGTCTTCCTCTCATTTACATTTACTTATACTATTTAGATTTCTAGCAGTGGTTTATGGTAACTAAATTTACTCAAGAACTGAACAAGTACAATTTTTGCTACTTTGTACTTCTACTCAACTATAATTCAGAGGTAAATATTGAACAATTACTCCACTACATTTATGTTGTAACTTTAGTAACTTTGCAGATATAGATAAATGATAAACAATATATTACATTCACATTCTAACCAGCAGTAAATAAAGTCATTAAAACTAGCTCCACCTTTACCAGCTGTGATAAACATATGAATACATCAATAATAACAATCAAAAGATATATTATTCTGCACAATGACTACTCTAAGTATATTTAGATACTAATACTTCTGTACTTTTACTTGATTTAGATTTTGAATGCAGGAACTTTATTCCTACACTCTGTTATTTATACTTTGTGTTAAGTACAGGCTCTAGCTACTTCTTCCACCGGTGATTTTGACTCAGGATTGTGTGTTACTTCTGTTAAGTGGTACACACTGGAATGACGTAGAAAGAGCGAGGTGAGGAAGGGAGAAGTGAGGGCTGGTAATATTTGTGATTCACTCTGACAGGTGCTGAAGTGCAGTGCTGTATCTTCTACCTGTGCTACAGAGTGATAGGCTTACCTAACATATGCGGAGGTACTGTTTTACTGGCTTATATAAAACTCTGAGATTTCTCACGGACTTCTACTTACTCTTCCTGAAAAACTTAAACAAAGAGCAATAGATTTCTTTAACCAAAACATTCTGCATTGAGCACACCTCAAACCTCCCCAGGCCCCAGGGTTAGAGTTGTCAGCAGCTAGGTGAGGGTGCAGGATATACAGTAAGCTCAGTGTGTCATACTGTATACCCACAATACACCTGGAGCACACACTCAGTTTAACTTGCTAATACTAAAATGCTAGCGTGCAAGTACTGTACACAGAGATAAGGCTGATAGGAAATACATTTTGTCAAAACCAGTATAGCCCATACTGGATTTATGTGGCCAATCCTGAAAATGACATTAACGATATGATGTATAAGATATGTCTGCACTGTGTCAGAGGGGCTGGAGTTAACTTGTAGCCACGTATGGTGGGATGTATTCCTGATCACAAGGGTTTTCAGTTTTTGAATGGCGAGCCCATTCTCTTTGTCATTCAGAGTGTCCCAAACTGTGCCTGTCAGATGGTGTGAAGGGGAAAATATCAGCCCTTCTGATCTCTGAAATATTTGACATTTGCTCTCATCAAAATCTTACTTTATTCTTTATGGTACACCTTTATCCTTGGCTTCTCAGAGAACGCAGATATGTTATAATTTATCTTTGAGGTGAAGAGGTTGCACGTTTACTTCCCCAAACAGAGAAGAGGGGAAAATAAATTAGCTAAACTTCAATATGTTTGAAAAATATTTGAAAAGCAATACAGGTTGTCTGAGAGCCTTAAGGAGTAATGTGTCTCTCTTCCGTCACAAAAATAAAGACAAGGGAAACGTAGTTATTGTTCCGTTGTTGCTATTTCCTTCTATTATTATATGCTTTAATATATTCAAACCTTAAACTTCATACATATCTCTCCAAAATAAAGTGAAATAACAGAGATGTGTAGGGCTGGCCTCTGGTATGTGACATGAGGAGATAGAAAGTGTCAGGGATTCAGGGTGTACCCGAGTTTGTTTCCACTGAGACTTAAGGAGCCTTTGAAATGACTCATCTTTAGGAACCTCCGCACCAGGACCCAGAAGGGTTAGGAAACGCTTCTTATACTCTTATACTGTTCATAGTGTAAATGAGGGCAGATGTATATATTTATAATATATTAAACATCACTCTGCACTTAACTACTGTTTTCCACTTCTGGTTAGATGCTACCTGCATTTCGTTGTCCTAGGGTTAGGACTCTGTGCAATAACAATAAAGATGAACATAATCTGATCTTTAGACAAAAGATGGGAAGCGAGTAGCTGGGCTTCAGAACAGATGGTGCCAGAGAGGTGTCCTGCTTGTATCAATACTGGATGTCTCTCCTGGGCCGAGCCTTTTAATAAACCTTCAGTACTGTAAGACCCTGTGTTTCCCTTTTATTGCCCAAACCTTTTTTCTGCTGTTATTGAAATGTCTCACAGGGAATTCTGGGGCATCTGTGGAGGATAGCGTCTTTAGCAACAACCCCATCAATACTGTATATCAGCGTTTCCCGGTCAGTAGTTTTGCATCCAAAATGAATAAATGATGCGTGAAATATAAATGCCCTTAGAAAGAGAAGCTCTGGGCAAACAGAGGAGCGTTATTTAGAAACATCCTGACATCAGTCTGTGTGAATTTAATGACTATATATAAACTATAGAGTCACCCTGGACGGAGGTACCGCGTCTCATTTTTTGCTAAGTGCTGACAAAACGTTGGTTTATCATGCATAATTAATCTCCCAGTTTACAGCCATATTTCAAGCTTTAAATAATTTTCCAGTAGATGACTGACATCCAACACACTGAGTGTCTCTAGCTGGTGTCCCCCTAGTGTTCTCTTAAAAGAATACAATGTAGTCCCATGGTCCTTTTTATGTTTTGCTCATTGATCATACGAGTGAATGTTATAGCCAGTGACCTAACAGAGCCTACCGACCATTTTTAAAAGGTGTAAAATGAAACAATCATGGCTACTCCGATCGCTGTACAGGCTAGTTAATAGGTTGGGGTCGCTGGTATCCTCCAAAGATGGACGAGTTGCCGTTGATGACGTCATATTCCTATTCCCTATTAAAAAGGGTGTACATAACACAAGGCTATTTCAAATAAATCCAGTTCATTGGATACTGTTCCCCTCCTAACTCTTTCTTCCTGATGAAAGTGTGCTGTAATGATGCTTCACTCACCCTCCAGTGTAGAGGTGATGCGCTGCACCCGGAGGCTGGGGAACTTCCGGCTGGGAGAGGAGGAAGGGAGGCAGGAGAGCTCTTTGCCCAGAGTGGGGACATCTGGGACGGTGAATACGATCTCATACAAGTGATGGCTCCTCAGGAAACCAGCCTGGAGAGGACGTTTGGAATGGGAGACAAAGATTATTGAGGCTTTACATCGTTATATCTGAACCAGGTGGCACTGTAGTACATTTCTCCACACACATGGCTTATTTCAGCTGGTAAAGGTGCAGCTAGTTTTAATGGCTTTGTATACTGCAGGGTAGCTTGTGAATTTACTCCAGGTGAACTAAAGTCTGATTGACTGAAAAGATCATTAATCCAAATCCTTAAAGTAACTAAAGGGATTAAATAAATGTAGTGGAGTAAAAGTACACCATTGACCTCTGAACTGTGGTGGAGTAGAAGTACAAAGTAGCAGAAAATTGAAATACTGAAGTACAGTTCAAGTATCTCAATATTGTTCTTAAGTACGGTTGAGTAAATGTACTGAATTACTTTATACCACTGCCCTTATACATTTTTAAAGCTGCTTCATGTGAAAACATAAGCACACACACACCTTGACCAGGTAGCCTCCATCCTTCTCCAGCACAGCGATGAGGGTACTGCGGTTGCACTCGTCATCTCTCCGTGTTGGAGAGCCAGGGGGCTCGTCATCATCAGGGAAACGCACCCCACCGGCCTTCGAGGTGGATCCTGGTGACGGAGAGGTGGAGATATGATTAAAATGAATGGATAAATACAACAAAATGTTGTAACCGAGCAGGAGTTACATACATTCCTGTAAAGCAGGAATAAAGTCAACAAACAACACAAAGTCTCAAGTGATGGCAAACAGAGAATAATGATGTAACATGTAAGTGTTCATTTTTCATGAAGGCACGGGTCAAACTCACCTTTTCTTCCTGTTGCCATGGTAATGTGGTTAGGAAATGGGAAGTGTTGTCATCACTGTCCTCCTTACTGAGGACAGGTAGAGACATGGGTTTCAGGAAGTGAGGAAATGATAGCAGCGCGATGATTGGGACACATAGAACTTCTGCCTTTATGTGATTTCATATGGCATTTCTGGCCAATAAAGAATGATGATACCCAGATAAATATTTTATGTAGATTATTATTTAGGAATAAAAGCCTCCACTCTATTTAACTGCAAAATACAGAAAATACAAACCTCTGTACAATCCCATTTCAGTTTATACCACATTTTAAAATCTTACAATACAAACCTGTGTCAAATATTATTTTGTTGACTTGGTAAATTATCAAGAGGAGTATGCTGGCAATTGAATTCATATGACTAATCACAGCAGTGACAATAATTGTATTTTTTTAATGTTATGTAAGAAATAAATCTCATTTCCCTGCAGATTACGGAGGGACAAAAGCTCTTCGGAGAATTAAAGCAGCTCTGTCGGTTTCCAGCACACACAGAAACCTTTCCTAAAAATGTTTAGCACACAGTTCCAGCGAGTTGAAATACACTGTATATGTATTTATATTAAAAATACAGATATTATTCCTATTAATAGATTAGCTTAGACATTAAGGACCTTCACAAATAGGATGAAATGCAATAAAAGTCATACTTTATCCAGATTTGTCATATCTGTGCAAAAGCAAACACAAAACAAACATTTGCATTAATCACAAACTAAATCAGAGTATCATGGCATGTGGGTCAGTCCAGAATTGGAGGACATTTTCTGTTCCACCTAAGAAATTTCAAATAATCCAAGCCCAAAAAGCTAAAACATGCATTTGTTATGTTAAAAATAATTGTCTTTTGGTAAAAAAATAAAGTTGTTTACATTTTAAATATCAAAAAATAGCATTACATTATGAAGCTAGCATTAATTCCTGACGTAAAAGCTAACATTAGCATTGATTTGCGACCCTGTTACTATAATGACAGTTACAGGGTTGCATTTTCTGCACTATAACTTATTATCTTCAGTGAAATTAAATGTTTATATATCATTTAATATAATTATATAAATGTATTAATTTAATCCCAGAATATAACTCAAAATGAACACAACTGTGTTTAAATTATAGTTAGATTAAAAGGTTCTCTGATGGTGAAGTACATCTTGTCCTCAGAGAGTAACTAGCTGTATTATGAACCGATTTAACTAACTGTATGAACAGATTTAATACACCACAATGGTTATTTCTGATCATTCAGCAGAAATTATTGAGTGCTGCTGGAAAGCAACAAATAAAACATCTAATAAAAGTTTACAATTGATGCCTGAGCTGGCCAAATCATTCTTAAGTTTTGACGTCTAAATGTCCTCCAATTCTGGAATGACCCATGTGTTTGTATTCTCCCCCAGTGCACACAGCACAGAATGCAGCCACTGAGAGCCAAACACCCTCTCATGAAACAGTGGCTTTAGGAACACAATGATGAAAATTAGTATTTTTAAATGTCTTGAATCAAACAGTGTGATTACTAAAGTCCGGAGGTGTTGTTACCGCAGTGAAAGACAGAAGGCACCTCCCTGCTTCCAGGTTCCAAACACAGACACTCCCTTCACCTCAGCATCCCTACACAACACACAGGCCAGTGAAGCAGTCCCGTGGCAGTACGTACCGTTAGTGCAGCTGGAGCCTCTCTACATCAGGAACAGCAGCGAGAGCATGTCGGTGCTTCTCTTCACACAGCCATGGCTATTACCGGTATTCCCCGTGAGCCTCTGTGCGGTCCGTCCCAGGTGTCCCGGGAGCGAGCAGCAGCTAAAATGGCTCTGCTTTGATGCTTCATGCGCGTGTCCTCCTCAGCAGACACGCGCCTGGCGTCTGCGTCGTGTGGCCAGCAGCTAGCAGCTAGACCATAGTCTGTACTACTAGTCACACTTTACATAAGCTATACATCAGAGCTACACCCATACTACACTGAATAGTAATTAATAAACTATATTCTATAGCAGACGGAGGCCAGAGGGTGGCGCAAAAACAGAGCTGACACCCTATGTGTGTCTCTCAGAGCAGGCTGTGAGGACTTGGCTTGGGAACAGGAAGGTCGCTGGTTCAAGTCCTCGATTAGAGCAAGTGGTGTGGACTATGACTTTGAAAAGTGCTCAGCACCGTTTCTGAGGATGTTTTTTTCATACTAAAAGCACAATTAATGGTTGTAGACTATACACTTATAAACCTGTGTGTATTAGTATGTGTGCATAAAAACAGAGATGAAACGGAATTTCAGTAAAGGTTCAACTTTTTATTCCCTGATGTGATCTGTTAGGTTAGGACAATGCGATATTGGATTTGATAAGTGAAAAGGTCCACTTATTTATTCTACCGGTCTTCAAGCCCTAAAAAAGACACCTGATGATACAGTGTTGTATAATAAAAGAGTTTTATTAGACTTGCATTAACAATTGTTCATCAGTCTAGAATTTAGGTTTATATTTTCTTAAATTATTAAACATATTGATACACACACACACACACACACACACACACACACACACACACACACACACACACACACACACACACACACACACACACACACACACACATAGATCATCTCTCAAGGTCAATTTTCTTTCACTTTCAAATACCTTTCAAATATCAAAAGGAAATTAAAAAAGCACAGAAGTTATGCACCAACATCTCTGTTTATTACCAGATTATTGCACACTGTAGTGAAGAAAAGGACATACAAATGATGTTAGTACAAACACTTAATGTCAGAAAACTTCCATCTACCTGCTGATCCAAAGCATGCACACACACACGCGCACACACACACACACACACACACACACACACACAGTGTGAGAAATGATCTGTACAATAATTATGCATACCTGCTTCACATGTAATTAAAAGAAACATGTACACGCACAGATACATGGGGGGGAGAAGGGTTCCAGTCAAGGGATGAAAGATGTGTGTAGTTTGTTGGCTCAGAAGTACACAAACACACACATGTAAAACATCAGTAGCACAAAGGAAAGCACCATTTAGTGAAAGTCTGGTGTCTCACTGCAAAGTGCTCCAAACTCTAGTGCAAAATACAGAATTTAAATGACATTATTATTTATAATTATTATTTACATCCCTTGGGTCCCAAAACAAAGGTAAACATGCCCCACACACACACACACACCTTCTATAAAAATGGAGGAAGTAAATCCTAGAAAAGTCCCCTCTAGCTGCTATTAATGTCTGAATCATGAGTGTGTGAAAACAGAAGCTGGCCTGCAGTGTGAAGAGTAGTGGGCCTGCACCGGCAAGCAGAGCAAAATACTTTTTTATTTCACCTAAACTTCTCCATAATGGGAGAGACAAAAATTTACCAAAAAGTACAGTACAGATTACATGATGTAGAAGTTTTGGCCATATATCTATACTTATTAAAGTAATTGCTGAGAAGTGTGAACAGGGTGACATCACTATAGCACAATGAAACGAAGCCAGCGTCCATCAGTCCTTTAACTGTCCTTCAAATAAGAAGGACTAATCTTTATTAATGTCACGTGTTCACAGATCTCTGCAGTCCCTCGGGAAAAAAGACAATAACCACATTACCAAAATAAGAGCAAGTTTCAATAAACCGTTAAGTGCAGGTCAGTGAGCCACACACTTTAATCTGGTGCCCCCCCCCCCCCCCACCCCCAGCAGGCCTTGTTGTTAGCGAGGCTCAGTGTGTCCCCGCCAAACATTTTCTGTCAATGCACGTCATAGTTATGTCTGGGCCTCGGGCAGCGAGCGGCCTGGCTCACATGGGACTGGCGCCCCCGCCACTGCCAGTCCATTGTTGCTGCGACACAGCAGAGCTTTGGTTGCTGTGGCGGCTGTCGTCGTCGAGGACACACTGCCCCCGGTTATGGTGGCATTGAGGTTCCGGTAGGGTCGCTGCCGGGGTAATGAAGCCCTTCGGCGGGGGGTGGGCACCGCGGCTGAACCCCGGAGGCACACGGAGGGAAAAGACAGTCCCACCAGACAGCATCCTGGACAGGAAATTACCTCATCTTGCTCAGGGGGGCCGCCGGGGTCCAAGGACTGAACAGGCGCTGTGCTGTAACTGTTAGCACGCCCCCCCTTCCCCCACTGCACCTGCTGACCTACCACGAGGGCCGAGCCGTTGTTGTTGTCCTGGCGCAGCAGAGCAGGCAGGGAGGGCGCGCCGTAGGAGATGGGACGTGGCCAGCCGTTGGTCTGTGTGGGGGGCGCGGAGTGGGAGTCTGCTGACTCAGGAGACTTGGTACAGTCCATGGGTTCGGTTAGACATCGCCTCTCCTCCTCTTCCTCCTCCTCCTCTTCAAGCCGCTCCAGTGACATCCTCTCCAGCTCCACAGACAGACCTACATCCTCCTGAAGCAACTCTCTCCTCTCACGTATCTCCCTCTGCTCCACCTGCAACCTCTCACCCGTTTCCTCCTCCTCCGCTCTGACGTCCTCGTCCTCTTCCTCCCCCCTTCCGCCCGCGTGTCTCGGCGAAGCTACAGTCCGGCTGAGCTCAGGAGTGCAGGGCAGGGAGCGGCATCTTCTGGGCAGTGCTCTCAGGAGGTGGGGGGAGGAGCATGGATCACGCAGTGCAGGGAGGGTGAAAGTCAGAGAGATGACCGACTTGCTTGGGGTATCCAATAGTTTGCAGCGCCCCCCATTCAGGTCCTGCCTGAGGGAGAAGGGGTTGACCCGCGCAGGTGTCCCGAGGAGCGGAGGGCTCATGGTCGCCGGGGGTAACACGTCCGACTGGCTCCTCGCCAAGCTCTGCCGTCGCTGGCTGCGGTCGCCTGGGTGACCAGGGGAGCTGCGGCGCCGGTAAGGGCTGACGTCTGCAGCCAGCGGCTCTGAAGGAGGGGGGGTGAAGGAAAGAAAAGTAACAGAGTGGAAAATGGTATGTGGTCATACTTTTATAACAACAACAATGTGAAAATGCACATAGAGTAATCAACAAATATACCAACAAGGCTGTCATCCTGTCTTTATAGTCTCATACACTGAAGGCTTTTCATCTGCTGTCCACGAGGTCCAGAGAAGATGTCTCACTAAATGCTAAAGATTCAGACTCAGTTCTAGGAGTTTATTTTACAGGTAGCAGAAAGAAAGATTTTGGGTAGAACTCCCAGGATTCAACAAACGTTATGTCTGCCTCTATAAGCCAACTCTGACGGGGGGCCACCTCCTGCAGGGTGGCAGTAATGTGAGGTTAAGCCTCTCTGTATCGATATATACAGATCCAACATGCAGGCTACCACACTTTCCTTCACTATGAAGATAGGTGTTTAATCCTTTGCAAATCTTTAGGTAATAACCAGAGGAACACATAGCTTTGTTATTTAAAAAGAACACTTAATACTAACAGCACTGATTAAAATAGGAATTAAATAATAATAATCATAATAAAAAGGAATAACATTTGAAAAAATAAGAATAAATTACAATTCAGCAGAAAGCTAAATTAAAGAGGTGGTTCTTCAGTTTCTAAAAGTATTAACATCTCTAAATAAATGTTCAATATTCACAGAGGACAGGTTTATTAGTGTTCCGGCTGTGAATGACTTCTCAGACTAATTAAAACAGTCTTATAAAGCAGTTTTACCAACAGTTGTGTAAAAACACACATTGAATGAAGACAATTAAAAAAGACAGAAACTGTTTGGGGGTTTTACCGAGTGCAATGGGCTTCTCCTTCTCTTCCTTGCTCTCAATGCCCTCCAGTGTGAACACTATGTCAGAGAACGAGGGACGCCGCTCTGCGCTCATCTGAAAACAACCACACAAAGACACACTTAGATTACACACACGGTCTCCATTACCTATAGGGTTGTATTGTGTGTGTGTGTACTTACATTACAGCAGGTGACAGCAAGGCTAAAGAACGCAGCAGGACAATCCCCAACCAGGTTCTCAAATGCTTCCACGTCCAGACCAAAGTCCTACACACACACACAGTGTCACGCACTGATTCCTCAACATCTTATTGCAAATATGAAATGAAATCACTGAAAACTGTACTGAGTATGAACCACCAAACAGGTGATATAAAACAGTATCATTAGCATACAGGAACACTGCCCATTCAGCTCCTCTCACTGCACACTGAATTATACTTTATCTGGATAAACACACACATTAAAGGAGCCCCTTGTTTGTGTGTGTGAGGAAGATAAAGGACAGGTACCTCTGTCCTGGGTAAGAAGTCGGGATCAGCTTCAATGCGGGCGATGATCTCACACAGGATGATGCCGTACGCAAACACATCCACCTGAGCACAGACAGGAAGTGAGGTCAGGGCTCAGTATCTGACCCCTGTGCATAGCAAGCCCGCGGTACCTTAGTCTATTTTTTAAAAGCCTGTGTCGGCCCCCATCAACAGATACTTCCAAAGGACCTAACAACCTGGAAACTCTGAATGTTTTATAAAAGTAGCAAATTCTTGGTAGTCAGTAATATCATAATTTGCTAACTTAAGCCCCCAAAAGTTTTTAAAGGACTAACATGACAAGGGGTGTGTTTTATTACTTACATTTCTCTGACTGCACTGTACCCCAGCAGGTGTGTGTGTGTGTGTGTGTGTGTGTGTTTTGGAATCACCTTCTCATCATACAGCTCTCCTCTCAGAACTTCTGGTGCCATCCAGTAGGGGGAGCCCACGATGGCCAGAGGCTGCTTCCCCCCTCCATCACTGCAGAGACAGCATGTTTCCTCAATCACTCTAGGGGTGGGAATCACCAGGGTCTTCACGATACGATAGTATTGCGATTCTACGATGTGCTGAGTATTGCGATACGATATATTGCGCAGTATGGCGCATCCCTGACTCCATCTTTGTTTTGACTAACTTCCTGACAATCCCACTGACTTCCCCCATGGCCATGACCGCACAAGAGAAAGCTCAGCACCATCTAGTGGATTGAAAAAGCAATTCTTCCCAAAAACGTTCATTGGATTTGCAATATGAATAGTTTATAGAATGAAATATCAATACTTGGCGTCCATGTATCGAAACAATATCGCCACGCAAGGTATCGCCATACTATGCTGTAGCGATTAGCTCCCCCACGCTGCAGCCTTTAACAGACACTTCAGTCTGTCTAGGCTGTAAAATATTTAATATTTAATGTTACATCCTGTTATTGTATATTTAACTCTCTTTACATGTACATATAATACTGCATTACTTGATCACTCTCAACATTCCATACATATTTCAGCTTATTGTGTGTATTTATTTTTATGACATGTATATACTTCATCTACACTACTTCTAACAAAATACCTGCACTATTTTACTCTAGTTTAAACTATTCTGTTTCATTTTGCACCATTTTTTTGTTTTATTTTATTATACTTGTTTTATTATTGTCTTATGTCCTTTTATGATATGCTGCACTGTTGGAGGAGATCGGGATCTAACATTTTCAATGCCAATACACTGAAGCTGTTGTGCATCTGACAATAACAACCCTTGAACCTTGATGGCGATCTAGTGGCTTTTCAGGGAGTTAAAAGGCTTTTTCTAGTGAAAAATGTTGAATACAAATCATACATTTTTTATAATTCACTGATGAATGGTCGGTTATGGAGTCAGAGACTAACAAAGATTGGCAGAGAAAGAGAGAGCTTCATAGTAAAGGTGTTACTGCCACTCTACAGCAAAGATTGTGCTGACCTGTAATCCGGGATCTTCTCTGCCAGGCCGAAGTCTCCCACCACAGCCGTGAACACACCGCTGTCACAGCGCACCAGACAATTCTGCACACAGACACACACAGTCACAAACACTCTCGCCCTCAATTCTAGTCCATCTGTGCAGGTGTATGTGTCCAGCTTGAGAGGAGATAAATGATGTGTTCTGAACGGGCCGTAAAACTCACTAAAACCTGGACATCAGCCCCCTGAATCCTGTATTATTTTAAGATAATACAGGATTCAGCAATGGTGCGGGGCTGGGGGGGGGGGGGGGGGGGCATTCAAAACAAACGAGATGTCCTATTAGATGGATAGATCCAGGAATTATAATGTTTGCATAGGGAGTTGAACTTATACAATATACAAGTTAATAACAGGAATACGCCTTCACGTTCAATGTCATCCAGCAGGGAGGGCGTGCATGAATTTGATTGGCCAATGGTGGCTAGGTAGAGCCTACTTCAAATATTTCTCAGAGCCCCCTCACCACTCTAAATCTGGTGCAACAAAAGGTCACCTTCGAGGCTACAGACAATGTCATATGGAAACACCCGTTTCCTGTTTGTGTTTACACATCTCTTAGCAACAGTGCAGCATCATGGCAGACCCCTCCAGCCCTCCTGCTCCACACTCTGCCTCTCCTCCGGTGTACCTTGGAGGTGAGGTCTCTGTGGAAGATGCCCTTGTCGTGTAAGTAGTGCAGCCCCCGGGCGATGTCCAGAGACAGCCCCACCCTGACGGACCAGGACAGGTACAGGTCGCTGTCCAGCAGCTGCTCCAGGCTGCCTCCATTGATGTACTGCAGGGACACAGATCAGACTGGCTCAACATCTGCACAGCATGTACACATCAGCAGTTTGATACAGCATCATTTTAATGCTGCAAGTGTGTGTGTCTGTTTATGTGTGAGTTGAGCTAAGAACAAAAGAAACAGACTTCAAAGGGATACAGAAACCATTTTCAAAGCTGAAGAGGTGACAGTATTAAAGTACAGAGTGATGTTTTTACCTCTGTCAGAGCGTGGAGCTGACCTTCATGCACACACACCCCGAGGAACCTGAGGACAGAAGCAGGCAAAGGATTTAAAGCGCTGTAGATCATACTCTAGTATCAGGGTTGAACAGCTCTCAAGTGCTTGGACGTACTGGAGCCTCTGGGTTTGAGCGTTACATCATCACAAACAGCTCCTGCATGTGTATACATCCATCACACATTGCTAGGATACCCACACACTGCTACTTGCTGATGGCTGTGCTGTGTCATGGGCTGATGAGCTCTCCTGTAGGTGTTCTTAATCCAAATATACTGCTAGCTGCCCTGGTAACCTGCATTTTTTAGGCCTTTCCGCTCTGGTTTGGGAGAGTGTGGTGCTGTGATGACAGAGCCTACACTGTCATCACGGGTGGTCCTAACCACCCGGAAGTTATTATAACTATTATTATTACTATAGCGACTTCAGGAAGTCGCTGAGAGGCTGAGGCCGGGCCTGGTCACAATTGTCTGTCACGCTATCAAAATATGAATTGCTGAGATAAAACAAATCTGGTGAAAAATTATGTAAGTTAATGTAAAATGAGATGATCAACTAGACAAAGAAATTGTAATAATAATCAAAGCAATCATAAAGTTTGCGGTCAATAAAAAGATACAACAACCCTGTCAGCCTCTCTTCCACACACACACACACACACACACACACACACACACACACACACACACACACACACACACACACACACACACACACACACACACACACACACACACACACACACACACACACACACACACACACACACACACACACACACCATGCCTCATGCAGGTGAACAGGATTATTCTTATGAGTGCCGCCTATATCCATATGACCTAAACAAATCAACCCATTGCGACCACACAATAATATTTTATACTAATACAAAGCCTTACCCAAATATAAACTAGTACAAACCTAAGTTTCATGGCTCCTACAATTATATTCTTCTTGTTTAGTGTTGAAAGTCAAAATGATTACAGGCAACACTGAAATTCAAAGACAATTCAAAAGGTGTGGCTAACTATCTATGGAGGGAGATACTATGAATACATTGCACCTGGACACATTCTCCCTTCATGGTAACACTGTGTGATAAAGTATCACTGTTTTGACTAAAAGACAAGTTACACACATTGACGAGATGGCATCTGTAATGGGAAAAAATGACCTTACTCACTTATTTACTCGGAGAGCACCAACACGTTGTGACCTACCTGAGTATGTTAGGGTGGCAGAGCCTGTTCATGAGCTGCACTTCTCGTAGCATGTTAGCTTTATTGCTAGCCAGCGTGTTCATCTTCAGCGCCATCACCTGCCCTGTGATTCGGTGCTGCACCTGGAAAACATCCATATGACATTAAATTTCATTTAGCTGACACTTCCATCCCAAACGACTTACAAAGAGTGCAGAACAAACTCCAAACCAAACCAAACAACCGCAAGTAATGGGGCCTTAGTTTTCAAATAAGCTAGACCTCATCACCTGATTTTTTGTGTTTGATGTCCTAGGTGTATACACACAATAAGCTATTTAAGTGATGCATTTTTTCATTATAATTTCTCAGCCAATACAGATAATACAATTTGGCCTATGCTGTGACCAATGCAGACTTTTACCTTTTTTTTGTTTGTGGTAATCTATTCTCCTTTTGTACCAGGGAAACAAATGATATTTTTATTTAAATGTTAAAGAAATAAAACCCAGCCCCTTCATCACACTTACTCGGGAGGAGCACACATTCAAAGTCTCATTAATCTGTTTATGTGTTTATGTTTAATTACCAACTCAATAAGAAGGCTTTAAGTACAGTTGCGTTCTCATTGTTCCATTATTAGCTGTCATTTTTTTATGAAAATAAAAAACATAAAAAATAGCATTACATTTACACTCATTCAATTAAACAGTTTGATAATGAATACACAAAACAAGTTTTAATTCATGCATTTAAGACATGCAGAATAAAGGTTAACAGATACTTGGCATTTCCTATCAACACAAACGGAGCAGAGGAGGGATATTGTATTTTTTTCCTTCTAGAATTTTAAGTGCCCGGCCAGCGCGCATTAAAAACACTGCCGCATTGTGCCTTAACAGTCAAATATAACGGCTGAGACCGCAGCGCTGCATTGACACGCACACTGAATCAACAGCAACACTTCAAAAAAAGTCCAGAGGTTGTGAAATATATCTCCGAGAGAAGTTGAAAACACTCTCTGGGCTGAGGCCAATGGCCAGCTAATGCTTTGGTGCATCCCCACCTATTACATCTACTTTTCACTAAGGAGCCCAGAACACAGTTTCCCTCTCACAAAGGGCCTGGACTCGTAAAGCTGACTGCACAGTGAGCGGCTGCCTGAGTAATGGCTAGTGATGTAAAGTAACTAAGTACATCTACTCAAGTGCTATACTTGAGTAGATGTACTTAAATGTTGCTACTTTGTACTTCTACACCACTACAATTCGGAGGTAAATCGTGTACCTTTTTTACTTTACAGATCTGGATTAATGATGGTAAATATAATCTCCCTTAAATCAGACTGTAGTTCACCTGGAGTAAATCCAGCAGCTACCCTGCAGTATACAGAGCCATTCAAACTAGCTGCACCTTTACCAGCTCTGAGAACACTTTAATGATCAATAATTATAAAACATATCAGAGATATTATTCTGAAATGGACCAATCACACAATGACTACTTTTACTGTCGCTACTTTAAGTACTTTTAGATGAGAGTACTTTCTACTTTCACTGGAGCAACATTTAGAATGCAGGACTTTTACTGTGACAGAGTATTCCTACACTCTGGTACTTCTACTTTACTCAAGTACAAGATCTGAGTACTTCTACTTTTACTCAGTACAAGATCTGAGTACTTCTACTGAAGTACAAGATCTGAGTACTTCTCCCACCTCTAGTAACAGCCACTGCAAACTCCTCAACAATTAGTGTTGTGTGCTAAAGTGAAGTCATAGAATTCAAATGTTCAGTATTATAAGAAGCACCACCAAAACAAAATAACGGTTCCCAGAAGAATGTCCCCCACGCTACGGTCTCATACGAATCACAAAATCCAATACAAATCTGGCCGACAACTGAGTGGAAAACTTGCCTCATTAAATTAAATAACAGTTGATTGCAACTTAGTGAAATAAAAAAGGCTCCTGTGAAGTGGTAATAATGTTCAATAACCAAAACAAGGAGCTGTTGTAATTGTATCAGACACAGCTCTAGGCTCAAACATAAAACCAGTAGTTTCTTATAGTTTATCCTCAAAAATAGATCAAATCATACCAGATGACAGTCATTAAGTGATCAGTTTGGATGTTCCCGGTCTCTATAAAGTAAGGGTTTAGTGAACATGAGCATGTGAGGCTGCAGGAACAGTGGCTCTGTGCTTATGTCAGTCACTGCTGGGCTCAGTGACTGGTAAAGTGCCTCCAAAGTCCAGCCAGTGTCTGGACCTGCAAGCGCATGCATCTGTGTGTATGTGTATGTGTGTATGTGTATGTGTGTGTGTGTGTGTGTGTGTGTGTGTGTGTGTGTGTGTGTGTGTGTGTGTGTGTGTGTGTGTGTGTGTGTGTGTGTGTGTGTATTAATAGCGTAGCCGTAATAGGCTTTCTGGATTTCCCATCACTCCTCCTGATCTGCTGCTCAAATCCACTGGGCCTGTCCTGGCTCAGCAGCTGGCCTGATAAACTGTTTGTTTTAAACTGAAGAGCAAAACATGATCATTGATCCATGCTCCATCAGTCAGTGCTGGTTCTGATAGGCTCAACGAAGCAATAAGTGCAATGTGAAGTGAGCTTCCTCTCTCTCACACAGACACAAAGCCCCAATTTGAATTGTTTTAGCATTTGTGTAAATCGCGTCCAGCAGTTGGCAATCACTGTCTACCTTTAAAGAACTGCTGTACATTAAATGATTTGCTTTATTGAAGAACTAGGGAGAAATATGTGTAGGAAGCTAGAACGGTTATTTGATCTTTGTTGGTAGTCATCTGTAAGTGAATGAAGGTCTCAACTCATGTGTTTGTATCAACTCATGTGTTTGTATCAACTCATGTGTTTGTATCGGTGTAGTCATACAAAAAAATGTGTTGGCCATTCGGAAGTTAACATCGGAAGGGCTCCTTAGACCATAAGGTCAAATAAGATTATCAGCAGGATAATCTTATTATATAAAATTAATATCACTTTTATGATTTTGTGTAAATAAAAAGAAATAAGCTAGGCATAGATAATAAACAAACTACATCACAGTCACATGACTCCATCGCTAAGCTAAAGGTGGCTAACGTTCTGCGTGTTGTTGGTATTTGTCTCATTCTGTCACTTATGAGCAAATGCTGTGTTTATGACACTTAAGACATTCATCAATGTGGTATTTATTCACTTATGAAGCCAATGTACATGGAAGACTCATTCCTGCACCACTTTATACTGTAAATATTTCCATATGTTTGTAAAGCCAGAAAATAACCGTATATCCTTAAATCTAGCTGCAACTCGACCAGCGTGGAGAACACTTTAATGCATCAATAATTACAAGTATTCCTACACGCTGGTACTTTTACTTTTATTTAAGTACAAAATCTGGGTACTTCTTCCACCTCTGGTCCTTTCCATGTGAATGTCATTCTACCAGGGAGAAGAGCAGTCCTACAGTCACCTGGCCTGAAAACAGACCTAGCCTGGGTGTCCAAACTACGGCCCAGGAGCCAAATGCAGCCCGTGGTCCATTTTTAATTGGAACATGGCCCACACATGAAACTCGTGTTTTTCTTATGTTGTACTTCTTAAATGTATCTAAAATTGTATTACATGCATTAATAATCACGATTTTCAAATAAATCACTCAATTAAAGTTGAGAAAATGTTCAAACAAATCTTAGTTGATAACAAATATTCCAGTACCTTATTTCCATTACAAGCTAGAAATAAAGAAAGAAACGTACCCTTCATATTTCTACTCATAATAAGCAGTCTGAGGCTTCTGTTTTAAGTAATGAGCTGCCAACAAAATAAATGAAACCCTATGGAGAGCTGTTATGTAGGCTGTTTTATAAATTCAAGTATCAACCATAATGTACCTACATTTGATTGATTTTGCTAACTTATCACTTAACTTACGAGGCAATATACCTCACCTCTAGTGAGTGGCCCAGACCTTCGTATGCTTTTCTGTATGTGGCCCTCAGAAAAAGTTTGGACACCCCTGCCATACAGTCTACGCACCTACCCTACAACAGTTGGACCATACTGTACACAATAAGGAAAGTAAAAAGTGAAACATAGCCGAGCAGGCTGCTGCCAAGTGCAATCAAAAACACTGTTCCCTCATAACTTTACAGAGGTCAGGCAGTCAAGATGACAGACGGATGGACATTCTAATAAAGACTTGTGATGTCATCACAAGCTGTGCAGCTCCACTGTATCAAATGTAAAGGTGGGATGGACAGCTGGAGGTGGAACAGGATGCAGAGCTGTTGTTATCAGAAATAAAAAGGAGCAGTCAGCACAGGGAGGATCAGATGAAGCAGATATGTCTCTCAGGTTTCATATATGTTTGACTTATTTCAAGTGGTTAAAACCACAAACCAGTAGTTTGAAAGCTGCAAACAGCAATATAGAGATTAAAAAGGAAATTATGACCTGTTTAATTTACTAACAAAAAAAACATGTGTAAGTTGATGTAAAAGTTGCTTTACTCCTTGGTGTGAGTGTGTAAAGATTTATTTTCAGATAACAGCGGAGGAACAGCTGAAGAACATTTAGTAGAATCCCTCACCAGAGCAAACATTCAGAATACTACTGTACAGTACAGTGCCGTTTAGTTCAGTATTGTACTGTACTGATCTGTATTGCTCATGACTCACACTCAAACAATCATTCAATTACATTTTTTGACAGTAATTTAAAAAAATGAAAGGATACTATTTTTCTTTTATTTATAGATTTTTTGCTTAGCAGTTTTTAAATTCATGTTGTTTTTGTTTTATTTTCTCTTTCAAGTCTAACATCAAATCCATTTAATGCTGTCACTGACTGATTTTCTTTTAACAAATATACTCAAATCTAAACGTTTAAACACTGACTGCATGCGATCTCTCAAACCTCACACCTTAGTGAATGGTCACACACCATCATCGCTTTAAAACACTTTTTTAATGACGAAGTTTCAAGAATAATTGTTCCTCCTATATCATGAATCATAGCGCACTACAATATTGGTCAAAACTATTGTTTTTGGAAAATCGTGCTCATAGGGAACGCACAAAGGGAACGCACAAAGTGAGCGCACAGACTCTGCTCACGCTTTCTCTCCATGCCATTATGAATGCATACCATTTTCTGTATATTATTTATGTGAAGTCTTCAAATGAAATGCTATAAAATATGCATTATTAAACGGGTTATAAAACATTATGACTGCATGTTAGGACCATGACAAAGATGGACACTTTTTTGGGTTGTCTTGGTCAGAGTAGGGGGGGCACCTCTACTATTGTGCTGTCACAGAGGAACAATCATATTTCACAAAAAAACTCTAAGAAACATTGAAGTATCGTTCTCAAAGGCAAGGGATTGTTGAGGCACTGAAATAAGCTTAAACTACTCTTACATGTATTTGGAAGCCATCTGGCATATTAAGGCCAATATCATGGCTTTCAGTTGTTCAGACAAACTATTTAAAGAGCACTATGAGCTCAGGAGAGGCTGGATTACCACAGGTCAGCTGCAGGAAGTGGAACACTCCTGACTTCACTGATTTATTGATATTTAGAGCAGGGGCTGTTGCACCCTCTGACAGCTGGGTGTCTCAACACATACCTTGAAGACCTCAGAGAAGAAGCCTGATCCAATTTTCTCACAGAAGAAGTCGTCGATGCGGGCCAGACTGGACACGGCGCTCCGCAGGGCTCGGTATGATGACGGCCTGATGCGGTTTTGAGCATGGATACTGTGAAGGGGGGGCTCATCGGGGCTGCCGTAGCCCTCCTCGGGGTCACAGAAGCAGGACTCTGCGTGGTAGTCCATGTTGCTGGAGGACCACCACCCTCTCTACAGTTGCTCAGTTCCCACAGAGGAGCCAAAGTGTTTTTTAGATAGCAGTAGTCCTGAACCACGAGGGGAAGGGGGGTCCCACCATCTTGATGTCACAATGATCAAGGCTGATATGTTTCACTCAATACTGAGCCTTATTACACAAATATAGAACACAAATTATCTATATTTGTACTTTTGAGATCCATATATTTCATTGTCAATCAACTTGTGTGAGGCTAAGAGTGCAGAAGCTTCAATTATCAGGACTCAAAGTCCCCACCCCCTCTTCCAGGGCTTCTGTGTTGCTCGCTCTGCCCGCCCAGGAACAACGGGAAAGTCTCACTGATGAAGTCACTTATTCACAATTACTCATAGTCGCCGAGGTTTTACAAATTCCTGCAGCCGTTGAACGTGGCCTCAGCGTGCGGGTACGTGAGGGGGCTGGGTTCCCTCCAGCATCCCGTTACATGGAGGAGAGATGACGGAGGCTGCACCGTACCGGGAGAGGGAGGGGGTGGGAGGGCCAAGCTGCCATGCACAGGTCCCTGTGGGAGAATTGTGAGAATATAAGATCAAACAATATAAACTGTAGCCAAGTTAACGTTGTAACACAGGACTGTACATATACATGATGGGAGTGTGTCTCGGCGCTGGTCACAGAGCCTCTCACTGAGCGGCAGCCATGAAGCTAGCAGAGTCCCAATAACGCTAGCAGGGCGATGAGCCAAAACCTCCCCTGGATAATAACAAACACCACTGTTGAGCTTAAAATAACAGACCAGATTCAAATCTGTTTTTATGCATTTATTTGTCTATACAATTGCCTAAATAATATTTGTTCCGGGTCTAAATTACCAATATTGTACTGGTTAATGAGGAATCCTAGCTAACGTTACTGTTGATAACGAGAGCTGTCAAAGACAGCCGGGCTGCAGAACCCTATCGACGGCTCACCTCTCCGCACACGTCTCGCTTGAAGATAATGACGATAATGCCCGACCGTTTGTTAAAGGCGAATAAAGGGCAGAAATGTCAACCAGCAGCTCGGCGGTGTCTGCTGCTATAATCCGGTCTGGAGTCCTACTTCACAGCCACTTGACACGACAACCATCGTGAAACAGCGCCGACATGGTCGAGCCAGAGCCGTTTAGCGAGAGTGACTCAGAGGACTTCCTGCGACTTCACAATAAAAGCTTGTATGGAAATCATGCAGTATCCGCATACAGTGCACTTGATCATTTACGAAGCTCAAACTTGACTGCCAATATAATATTATGCACATTACAAAAACACCTAAGAGCATTACAAGTCAATAGTTTTCTGATAGGCCTCCTGTTCAAAGTTTACTATATAGAGCACACAGTTCAATGACCAACACAAAAACAAACACAGCTGTACTTACTTTCTGTAGGTGAAAATGTCTGAACAATTTTGACAAAATTGATGATCTTTATTTGATAAAATCACAGTACAAATGATACCATCTCCAACATAATGCTGCTGTATTTTATCCATTTTAGTTCATCGTTCAATATTATTCACCCCTATTGCTTTAAACTAGTTCAGTTGAGTTGAGAACAAAGTTCTCTTCCTGTCCTGGATTCAACTCATAAAGTAAAAGTTAATAAGGTGGCAGTATCAATCACACTTAGAAAGATTTGGTTGATTGAAATGGAGTATATTTGCCCTTTCTGTGAACTAGGAGAACATTTAGGGTGGGTAAGATATCAATATCTCTTCTAACCGTATAAAAGGTTGTACATCCACCCATAATATTCTTCTACTTCAATATCATAATTTAAAAAATAATGATATGTTTTGAAGCGATAAAGAAGGAAAAATACTATATTATTGTTTGCACCAAATGTATTGTTTGGATGGTTTTCACCTTAACAAGGAAAAAGTGTCTTATTTTCATTTTTTAAGAACTGCATCAATAAGGCTCCACATTAAGAAGCCATATCAATAAAACAAAGCAGTTGTTTGGTAAAGTTGTCATGTAGCGACAAATGAAGTGGAACATGATTTAGTGTTCAGAATAGATTGTTTTTTCTTAATGTGTTGTTCTTTTTTTCTAAATGTGTAGGATTCCACTCTTTGGAAACATACGTCACCATAGCAACATAACTCCGTGTGTGTTCCTGCATTCAGTCGGACTGTTGGTTTTATTAACTGCTCAAACCAGAAGGTGTCGTCTTTTTCCCATCGTCTGTCTGCCTGAAGAAATGGGTTTCTTTAAGACGTGTAGCAGTGTTTTCACGAACAGGAATCTGTTAACAGCTTCAAGCCTTGTCGCTGTTTTCCTGGGTACGTGAAGTAACATAACTTTGGCTCTAACTGATTTACTGTTTAGTTAGCCTAAAGCCAGCTAGTTAGCTAGTTTTATTTTGCTGACTAAACAGCATTAACTACATTTATTTCTCTATGGTTTTTATCTTGACATTTTGGTGAGCAGTATTTTATTTCACACTACAATAACTCGAAATCTATGTCTTTCATCGAGTCTAGAACATGCCTTTACAATTGATATACAGGGTGTCCGCGGGGTCTTAAAAAGTATTAAAAGTTGATAAATCAATTTAGCGAAAATTAAGGCTATTAAAAAGTATTAAACGGCATTTTCCAAAGTATTAAATGTTGTAGCTTGTTTTGAGTAAGTGTATAAATTGTCCAAAGAGGTTGTATTCTAATGTTGGCCTGAATTTAATCATTGCGTAGGTGTGTAGTGAGATAGTGTAGTTTATTTATGGCATCCCGTTGGATTTGACGTCATCCAAACAGGACATCGCGCGCTCACTGAGTGGTGGTGACTGCTGCTTGATAGCGCGCGAAGGTCCGTTTACGCTGGTTGACAGTTATTTTGCGTCCAAATGGTTGGAAGAGAAGGAGTTTAACCATGGCTGAGACCCGTCGCTGGGAATAACCGCGAGGCCTACTGCTGCGGGTGTCGGAAGGTGATCAGTGTAGCCTCGATGGGGATCGAAGGTGTCCGG
The DNA here is from genome assembly GCF_036324505.1 of Eleginops maclovinus. Taxonomy (NCBI): domain Eukaryota; kingdom Metazoa; phylum Chordata; class Actinopteri; order Perciformes; family Eleginopidae; genus Eleginops; species Eleginops maclovinus. Next base: position 26,291,897 of record NC_086353.1, on the reverse strand, counting down.
TCCCACATGCTAAGTGCTAGCCACAAAGCCGCTGTGGGACGCAGACAGGAGGTCTCAATCGCGCACTCCTGCGCAACATCACCGCCCCTACCCACCATCGCTGAAGCTACTACAGCCACCGCTTCTAACACCGCTTCTAACCTCCCAGTGATGCTGGGCGCCAATCCAACGCTGCGGGCAGAGGTTCTGTGGTGCCCCAACACCGTGATAAAACACCAATCCATCAACTCCAGTGAAGGGATTTCCGATCTTTCCAAGCTATGTTCCCACATTCGGAAATAGCCAAGAAGTTCGCCCGTGGAATAGACAAAACAGGGTACATAGTCCAGTTCGGCTTGGCCCCTAAAGAACAGCTTGTTAATAACACCAACAAGGCTGGGCCGTTTGTGCTGATGTTTGGCTAGAAAAAAAACAGATGAACGTCCTCGTTCGTTATAGGGATGATGTCTTTGTGCGGGCCAGGTATCTTGGGTCACAATTTTTGGAACATGGAAGAGCCGAGCATCACATTATTTGTTCTATATGAATTATGATAAGGATTTATCACAAACTGTTTAATTGTGCTATCTTACAACCAATACTGTATAGCCTATACTTAATTGTGAGGTAAAGTGTGCCGCCAATGTAACCAGTTAGAACTTGAAGTGGCAATGAGGTCTTAAAATGTATGGAAAGGGTCTTATAAAAGGTCTTAAAATGTATGGAAAGGGTCTTATAAAAGGTCTTAAAAGGTATTCAATTTGACTTCAGGATTCCTGCATATATGTTGTGTTTAGTTTGACATAATTAAACTACTCACATATCTGAGAGCTCGTTTAAAACCCTTTTCCTGTGTTGGAGTTCTAATATCTCATTAAACTGTCTCACAGGCATCATTTTGGGCCTGGTTCTGAAGAAATTCGTCCCTATGTCAAGCCTCACCATCGAGTACCTCGGATTCCCAGGAGAAATTTTCATGCGGGTGCTTCAGATGGTCTCCATTCCTCTGATGGTGACAAGTGTCATAACAGGTGCGTAATTCAGGATCTGTCATGTAATAACAATATACATAGCCACACTCACAATTTGACCGTTGCCCTACTTTTCATGACACGTCAGCAGTGGCTTAATGTTTTAAAGTACAACTACTGTACTTAAACACGATTTTGGTGTACTTTACTGGAGTATGTTTATTACCTTATGTATACTTCTACTCCACTACAATTTGGAAGCTCATAATACTGTATACTTTTTTCTGAACTGCATTATTTAACAAAATTATTATTTCATTTTAGAATTAGGATTATTAGCTAATACAATATATAAACTAATAAAGCGAGATGGTAAAATATAAAGTAATTAAAAGAATCCTCCACTTTTACCAGCAGTGATGAACAAATGAATGCGGCAATAATTATACTTGTAATTTAAAATATAGGATTCTAAAATGGGACATGTTTCTCACAATAAGAACTTTTACTTCTGGTATTTTTGTATATTTTGATGCCACTACTTTTACACTTTTACTTAACTAAGATTTTCAATGATGTACTTTTACTTTATTTCTACTGTTACTCAAGCTATGTGAGGATTTCTTCCACCTCTGTACTTCAGTGATGTGAACACTCAGAAATAATGCTGTTTACATGTTTAAAGGAGTCCATAGTATGAGTGCTGGCAGCTCCCGGAAAATCTCCATCCGAGCAGCAGTATACTTCATCTTAACTACGCTGGTGGCCGTGGCGATAGGTAAGGGAAATACAAAACATAGAATATACACTCATTTTCCAGTGGCTTGGGCACGCCTAAACTTCACTCAAAGCAGCCAACACTGAAAAAACTCAAACGTTGACGTGAATGAATGAAATGAATGTATTATGTCAAGAAATTACACAAAATTGTATTAGGTTAGTAAAAAGCAATAATATTATGTTTAAATAGATATAGTATGTTCAACTTAATATTAGTGCAATCTTTTGACTTAAAAACACTTAATTAAAGGTTACTGTAAATTCTAACTTGGTGAATGTTAGAATTTTCAGTTTGTGTTGAAACTATTTTAATTTTGTTATTTTGTGTTGCTGGGTAGACAACGTGAAAGAAATTAGAGCTGCTATGATTGGTCGATAATCGCCAACTATTTCAATTATTTTTAATTCTGTTTTATACCCTATCAAACTGCATATCTTTGGGTTTGGGACTCACAAAACAAGTCTTTAAAGTTTCAGTTTTGAGAATCTAGGGCTGTAATTTTACACAATTCTCTGACTTTTATAGACCAAACAAGTAATCAATTCATATTCAAATTGTTGGGTAATTTAATCAAAAATGAAAACAATCATTATTTGCAGCCAATATGGAAATACCTGTCAGTATAACTGACACAATTAAACAGAAACTGCTTTCTAAAACGGATAGAGCAGAAACAGATTTGAAATTATTGAGGGTATGCAGGATTTACTGCATCACTTTTAAATTAGACTGCAATGCTTTTAGCAAACTAATTGTAGTTTGGTTATTTTCCCTGTACGATTGGAACAGTTCAAATTGTTTATGAACACTCTGTTCTGGTGACACCCTAGGTCAGTTTGGTAAATACTGTAATCTTGTTGTATAGTGCTGCATTCAGTCTGTATTTAACAATCATAGGTGAACGTGTTCTCCTGGATTATGTGTTGAAGGATTAATACTGGTGCTGTTGGTCAAGCCTGGGGTCGGTCAGAATGATCCGATACGTGAGCTGGATGAAGAAGATGATGGAGCCTTATCCACAGTCGAGGCCTTGGAGGATCTTATCCGGTGAAGAACGTTTTCTCATCATTTAAAAGCAGACCATTATTTTTCTTTACTTAACAACCATCATGCCCCTGGTAGACCACCACAGATTTAACAACAAACAATATAACACCTATGTTGTGCAATATTACTTATGACCTTTATATATATATACATATATATATATATATATGTATATATGTATATGTATAACTTCCTAACTTAATAATTTACTATTATCCCCTGGCAGCTTTCACTACTTTATACATGCTGCACTCTTTTAAAATACTGTTACTTGTACTTTTTGTTGTCCATCTTGATGCATGTATTTCTAATATTTTATGCGTGCCTCATAATTAATATTTGCTATTTTTGGCTCTTTATTTTTGCTGTAAGACTGTTAATCTTCCCCTCTGTAGGACCAGTAGAGGTATTCTGATTACTCAACAGTTTTCTAAGATGTATTTGTGTGTGTTTTCTTCTCTATAGGAACATGGTGCCCACTAATCTGGTTCAGGCTACCTATCTTCAGGTTTGGCTTATAACTCAGGCTTTGGATGTACGGCCCTTGAAGGAGACACAATAATATTACAATGTTCTTTATTATCTTTAGTACAAAACTCGGAAGGTGATATTTGAAGTAGCTGAACTAGACGAAGAATCTGGCATAGAAACGGTAAACACTTTTCACATTAACACAATTTTATTTTGAAGTTTCCATTCACAATGGTAATTGCTGACACGTGAAGTTGCCTTTTCTAACTGAGTTTTGGATCTTCTTTCAGACAAGGACAGAAGTGCGCCTGATTGGTGAAAATATTGAGGGAATCAACACTTTGGGCCTGATCGTCTTGTCTGCTCTTTGTGGACTGGCCCTCCGGAGTCAGGGAGAAAGTGCCAAACTGATTGTGGACGTTTTCATCGCGGCCAAGAAGTCACTCAAAGAAGTGGTTGTATTGGCAATAAGGTAATGCATACAGGAGGAAAACCTCTTCATAATCCATATTATTCTAAATGAATATTAAACAAAATACTTTTTTTTCCTTCTTGTCCCTTTCATTTACAATTCCCTGGAGTATTTCCTGTGCAGCATTGGAAGAAGTACTCAGATCCTTTATTTTATGATGTCTTTTATCCATAAATATGTGTCCCCGGTGTGTAAGGAGACTCACAAAGAAAATACAACCCTCTCTCTTTTCCTCCTTACCCACATTTCTAAAAACAGGAGTGCAACGGAACTGATCCAGATTTGTTGCGGACTTGAGGTCATATCGGATATGTGGGCTGTTTTTACATTGAATTCCCTCCCCAGCTGTGTGTGTGTGTGTGTGTGTGTGTGTGTGTGTGTGTGTGTGTGTGTGTGTGTGTGTGTGTGTATTCAGCAGGATGTCAGCCGGAGGGACTTAGAGTAAATTTGTTATATATATAATACATATAATGTCACTGTTCTAGTGGTAAACACTGAATAAAGAACATTTCAAGCTATGTGCTGTATCAGAAACAATGCACCACGTGTTCTGGAAGTAATATGGTCTGTGTTTACATTAGCAAGCAGAGCTAATGCTAATGCTGTACTGGAGAGACTATAATATAAAGGCCCCTCCTTTCAGAAATAATGCTTGATGTGGTTTGGAACATAATACTCTGTTTCAAGTAAAATCCTGCTATCAAGTAAAAGTATCATCAGCACAATGTTCTTAAAGTTTAAAAAGTCAAAGTGCTCATTCTGCAGGAAAATTGCCTTAATGTATGTATATCTATGTATATGTACGATAGTATTGTCACATTTTACTGATTGATTTTTCATAAAATATTTAAATAGTTTCACTCTTTTGTGACTTCCAAGAGTTTGTCCACTTCCACACATTTGTAGAGATGCATTTTGTTAAAAGTACAAAAGTAAAAATGACATTAGTTTCCTTTTAATGAACGGGTAAGTATGTTCCTTGAGTAAATGTACATACAGTAGATACTTCCTACCTCTGTTTCCGTGACTTTTCATTCTAATGTTATCTTTTCCAGCTTCATGCCACTAGGAGTGTTGTCCATGACCACCAGCTATGTTGTTGAGGTCGGGGACAACTGGGAGACGGTCTTCAAACTCGTAAAGTTCATGGCCGCAGTCGTTTTCGGGTATGTTTTTTTGTTGTTGCACTTTTAGCACTATTGCAGTGAACTATCAGTCATTTTGTTGGAGGTTGTTGGTATTCACTGGGTAGTTTCTGCCCCTTTTTCAGGCTCCTCATCCACGGAGCATTAGTCCTGCCTCTCATCTATGCCCTGTGTGCCAAACGGAACCCCTTTCCTTTCATCAAGGGGGTCCTGCCTGCCATGATGAGAGCCATGCTCATCTCGCGCAGGTAAGAACATTTGATTTAAAGCAGGGGTGTCAACCAGACTGTGGGTCCAATCCAGCCCACAGGATGACTATTTAAAAAAGAAGACATTAACTGCTTATATTGATATTGGCTGAAAGATGCGACATTCCAGGAGCAAATTAAACAGTGAGTTAATATGAAATGCTGCTTCAGACACTTTTGCACACTGAAGAATATAGTAGTTTATAGTATATATAGTATAGTGAAAATGAATACTTACTGTGGAAACGGTAAAACATTAAACATTGTGCAATATAATGTCAGTCAGCAGCTTTAGTACAGAAGAGCTTGGTTCAGTGGAGCCCTGTGGTTCAGGCACTGCCACATGTTCCCTGTATTTTGTATGTATACATTTACAAGACAGGGGGATAACTGAACCTTTAGTTTGTATGGTGGAGATCAGGATTACTACAAGGCTGTGGAAATGAATGTAAAATAGATCTTGACCAGTTGTTTTGATCATGAAGTAAAACACTATATAGTTCAGTTCCAGATACCGCCGCCTGAATGTTTTTGTAGATACACTGTGATCTGTACGTTGTGATGCACATGTGTAGGTAATGAACTGAGGCATTCAATTGTTAAAAATGCATTTGTTTTTATCAAGGAATGTCAGGTTGTTCATGATGTTTTGTAAAAAGATTGGTCATTAAATGTGAACATTTTTAGAATGCACTCATTTGCACTGAAACAAAGAAACATTCGTCATCATTATTTATAGGTTTTTATGCTATGATTGTACTCTTGAGATCAAACTTGGCTGTATGTGGCGCCTGGACTAAAATGAGGCTGACTGATTTAAAGCCTTCAACACAACAGTATCACATAGAGTTTTCAGATTGAAAGGGAATATATGGATATTGAAGAACTAACGAGGTGTGCACTGTTCTCAGCTCTGCTTTCAGGCTGACCTTTCAATGCTGTGAAGAAGTCAATAAAGTGGACAAGAGGATCACGCGCTTCATGCTGCCGATCGGCATCAATGCTAACATGGACGGGACAGCCCTTTATGAAATTTCAGCGGCAGTTTTCATCGCCCAACTCAACTTCATCAATCTGAACTGGAGCCAGTTAATAACCCTCTGGTAAATCTCAATTCAGTATCATCTTCTCCCCCGACCCACAGAATGAAGTTAAAGCAGTGATGTTTAAAGGGTACATGCTATCTTTTAAGATTTCAAATGGTCACATATTAAACAAAACATTCATTTTTGGACGCAGCGTCATTTTTTCAATAATTAATTCGCAATCATTCAATGTTTTTTTAAGAATAAAGCAAAACTTCTGCACCTTTTTAAAAGCTTTATGGGTGAATATCGTTCTTTTAAGTATACGCCTACATAGAAAGGCTCACCGGACATTACATTTTTCCATAAGGATTCGTAGATGTTAAATTCTTTCCCCAGTTCTCTTACTTATTTTGTGTTCCCTCTTTAGTGTGATAGTATCAGTGTCCAGTGTGGGAGAAGCAGGTATCCCAGCTACAGGAATGGTCACCACTCTCTTCATTCTGACCGTCATTGGGATTCCTGCGAGGGATGCTTCCCTTCTGCTGGTGTTAGAATGGCTGCTGTAGGTTAACCCATTACATGTTTTGGCAAGGATTGCTTCACCTGCCATCAAACAGCACAGTGTGAAGAGGCTCATATCCCCTCCTCTAATGTTTGTCTTTCAGAGATCGTGGAAACACTGCTGTTAACGTACTGGGAGACTGCATCGGCGTGGGCATTGTCGACCATTTGTCAAAAAAGGAACTGGAAGAAATGGACAGACAGGGCCAGAGGTGGGAGAATTACTGAGATCTTGTTCTCAAGTAAAAGTACAAGCACCAGGCTGTAGGAATACTTTGTTACATGTAAAAGTCCTGCAATCCAAATGTTACTCAGTCAAAAGTACTATAGTATTAGCAGTAAAAGTAAAAGTAGTCTTTGTTTGATTGGTCCATTTCAGAATAATATCTCTGATATGTTTTATAATTATTGATCATTAAAGTGTTCTCAGAGCTGGTAAAGGTGCAGCTAGTTTGAATGGCTCTGTATACTGCAGGGTAGCTGCTGGATTTACTGCAGGTGAACTAAAGTCTGATTTAAGGGCTGATTATATTTACCATCATTAATCCAAATCTGCAAAGTAACTACAGGGGTTAAATAAGTGTAGTGGAGTAAAAGTACACTCTTTACCTCTGAACTGTACTGAGGTAGAAGTACAAAGTAGCATACAGTACAAGTATGTCAAAATTGTACTTAAGTACAGTACTTGAGTAAATCTACAAAGTTACTTCCCACCTCTGGACAGCATAAGGTGAATTTGAATTGGGTGTTATGGCTTTAAAGGCAACATCCGCAAAACACACAGTCTCTGATGTACACCCATATGTTAAGAGGATATTTGATATGTATGGAAACATGTGTTCCTGCTTTGTTTGACAGGAGAGCTTAAAGTCCAGGTTCATACAATAAAGAGGAGAGACCCCGGCCACCAAGAGGATTAATTAAGTGCCAAGACTTAATTTTTTCTTAATTTTTTTTATTAAAATGTCATCAATTTGCTGTTACATTGTTTGCGTTTTAATTTAAGTAAATGTACTTTTATATAAGATTGTTGCTAAGAATGTAAGTATAGTATTTAGGAAATGTGCAGCATAAGCAGGCTGACTTTAAAATAATTCTTTGAATGCAATGCAGTATCTCTTTGAACTATTTATTTATTTGATGGCACCATTATTGCAGATTTAGATTTTTTTCTGTCCTTTAAATGAACTGTTTTGTATTTGGCTGCATTGATTTTATGACCAGTACATTTTTTTGAATATGGTATATTTGTATACAATGTTGTCTTTATTTAAGTATTGTATTTAGTTCATTCACATTATCGAGTGCAGAGCAGTGTATCTCTTAGATTCATTATTATTTATTTGCTGTCACCTTCCGTGCATTATTTATATTTACATTTATATAAATTTGAATTTTTTGTATATCATTTTGTCTCAGGTGGATTTTATTCAGTGCAATCACAGCATAAACAGAACAAGTTCTTACAGTATGTACAGTTTATTTGGTTCCACATTAACAATGACAGGTGTGCCGGCTTTCCAAAAAGAAAAAGTTTTTATAAGCCAAGAAATGCATCTTGTTGCAAGAAGGCAACTAAAACTATGTTGCTGATTTTGCAAAGTTCTTAATGAGCAACGTAATTGTCCGATTCAGCAAAATCGATTTTTCAGAATTGATTTATTTTCAATTAGTATTTTGTTTTAAAATGTGTAGGCTACCAATGGTATGGTCAGTATTGTGTGCACTTATACTGTAATGTCCTAAGAAATCAGAATCAGTAAAACAAAGAATATATGGCAATATATGACAAACTCCAGTGTATTATATTTAAAAGTGGAGGTCTGTGCAGAAATGTGTATAGAAATGTGCAAATTATATTCAGTGAGATGAACATCAACATTGGCTATTAATGTAATGCAAAGGTGAAATAGCACCTATAATTATAAAATCAAAGCTTGCATTGTATCAATTTGAACCAATCAGCTGTGACCGGTACTTTTTCCTGACCAATCAGCGTCTGGTAACACATTCGTCCTGATTGACCTCACCGCACTCTGCAAACTGCATAGCCAAAACAAGCTACCAAGAAGTAACAGCTGTTATACAGGAAGAGAGGTTTCCAGCCTTCACATTAAAAGCGATTCGATTTTAAGATTGGTGCAAAGTTGGAGTAAATGAAATAAATACATAAATAATATGTGTTTAATGTAAATATTTAACCTATTTATTGTTTGATTACATTTTAAATTAAATTAAATTGCATTTAAATGTCACACAGTGCATGCTTTTCTTATTTTGAACATCATAAACAGGAAGTTGGATTTCCTGCGACTTTCCCACGGAGATAGCTAGCAACTGGACTTTCGTATTAAGCTAGCTGCTTCATCACTGGCTGCCAGCGTTGGTGTTCTCGGGCTGCATTTACGGTGTTAGTTGTAGGCTGACTACAGTTTAACAGAAAATGGCTCTCCTAACGACTTTGTTTGCGTTCCTGTACCACCTGCCGATGGTGTACAAGTGGCTTCTGAAGCCTTACTATGTAGCCTCTCTGTTCATGTCCATAGCCTTTCTAGCTGTCCGAAAGACGCCTGGCATCTGCGACCATCTGAACACAAATCGAGAGGACGGCAACTCCTGCGACTTCGACTGGGTCCGTAGAAAATACTTTAAAATGAAATATAATTGTATTGTAATAATAGGTATGAAGTTACTAGCAAGCTGTTAATCGGGCACGCTTACGACAAGGGCTAGCGTTAGCTGGCAGGTGTCATTAGCTGTTAGCTACAGGGAGAATGACAGGCCGAACTATGGTCACAAACCTGCAAATTCATACTCTTTGCTTATTGGAAAAGAAATGTAAGACTCAAAACGTAAGGCATCACTCTCTTAATTAATTAAGAAATGTACTTACTAAGTACGGCTTACTGCAAGTCAGCGTTTATTCTAGTATATGAATAACAGTACTGTACTGTCAGTCAGTAAGGGTTTGCGTTAGCTAGCTAACGTTAGAGGACATCGCTGATCCAAACTGTACCATCAGAATTAACTGGTGAATTAAAAAACGATTATTCATGAGTCATGAATCATATTATCAGAAATCAAATGTAAACTTAATGAAATTAAGTTACTGTTAACATACACTTTATACAAAGAATATCCATGGATAAATAACTATTTTTCTGTGGAATAACCATGTGACCTGTTTTGACCTCTTCAAAGGATCCAAATCAAGAACTGGATCATTGTAATCGAGCCAACAATACCGAAACCAGCCACTGCCTTTCACTGACCATCTGCCCAGTCTTTCCCCAATATTCAAGAAAGCTCCTGAGATTTTACAACATCATTAAAACCCTCATTTAGGGCCCGGAAATATATCATGTGTTTGATCTGCTTTCATTGTAATTATACTGTGATGGAGTCATATCTTGTGATTTCCATCCATCTCGTCTAAATTGGTAATAAGCACATTTTACCAGAAATAAAGTTTTTAACACAAAAGACTTTACTCTACTCAACCTTTACCACTTGAATATGATTGGATTCTAGTTAGATCAAACTAGTGTCTGATGACTTGTGTTTATTATCAAAGTGAGAACAATATTCTTCATTTATAAAATTGTTATATACATATATTTATAAAGTGTTAATCTTCAAGTATTTCATTCTTACAGGAATTTACTATAAAGACTTCATTATGTGTTTTTTGTAATTTCCTATGAAGTATTGATTTAGCAGAAATTATGCTAAATCATGACACAGTTAATTATAACCTAAATTATATATCAAACCATAGTATGAAGGTCCCGCCTACACACCTGCCTGAGCCAATCACAAGCTGAGCACTGCCACAGCTTCTTAGCCTGAGCCACCTAGATGCTACGTTAGCGCCAAGGTAGCTGTTTGGCTAGAAAGATCACCACCAACCATAATGTCCATAAATACATTCACTAAAACATGCACATGTGCTATTAGTTTTGTGTTTCAGAAATGTTATTAACAGTGAAGTCTGTCTTATCTGTGCTTCCCAAACACAGAGAGGGATTTTAAAAACACAGACTAAATGAAATGTGACCGTTGCATAGGTACAATGGACAGTGTGTGTTGGTTATTTACAGCTGTCAGAATTAACTACATGAATAACAGTTACATTGATATATTCAGTACTAGCTAACCTTAGACATCACAGATCTGAACTGGACCCTCAGAATTATTTAGTGAAGAGTCATATTATTTAATGCCAGAAATGTAATTCAACTTCATGAAATTAATGTACAGTTAACATACGCCTTATACAAAGATCATCAATGAATAAGTAAGAATTTTTCTGTAGGCATGTGAGCTGTTTTGAGCTCTTCAAAGAATCCAACTTTTTCTCTCTTTATTTTATTCAATAATATATAGATGTATATAGACAGAACACATTGACTTCAGGGGTACATAGACACAAAAATAAAATAAATAAAATACAGATTTAAACACAATAGAATTATTTCAAGGAAAATATTTATGAAATACAATTTCTTTTTTTTTCCTTTATAGCGGTGCCATATTGTAAGCTAAAATGTGCAACATTTGGTTTAGCGTCAGTGTATTCTTTCTTGTGAATGTGACATTTTCGGACAGTTCTCTGAGCCTCACCTCTTTGTCCCTTTACCTCATACTGAGTTCAGTACTGTGACATCACAGTATCCCACAATGGGTCGATAACAGAGTGTATGTTTGTGTTCTCAGAGGGAGGTGGAGATCCTCATGTTCCTCAGTGCCATTGTCATGATGAAGAACAGACGAGCGAGTGAGTCAACAACTTCTTTCCTATTTTTCCTCCTGAGCAGCATTATGAACACCTGTGTTAGTCTGATGCCTGGATGATAAAGAAGCAGCTTCAGGAAGTGAGAGTAAACTAATGCCTGATTCTTTAGCAGTCGGATATCTCTCTGTCCTCTCCTGGGACAATAAAACAACATTCAATTGTTTTCCTCAGTTTTTAAAGTAGCACATGTAAAGGATATTACATTTCAGCTACCTCAAATAGTCTGGTTGGCATCAGTGTAAAGATAGAAGTGTTGAGTACCCCAATGTTTATTGTTAGAAATGTATAGTAGGGGTCCCCAGCACGTAGAAACTGCTGCATGCTGACTTGCATATGCTGGGTAATTTGCACATTTAACATGAGTTGCATTCTTTAGCATGTGCAGACAATAGTTTAAAAAAAAAGACTTGACCAATTTGTACAATTTTGTTGAATCAAATACTGACATTTGCAGGATGAAAAAGGTGGCCATATACTTCATGTTCTCCCAGTGGGCTAATTTTGATGAATTTTGGGTAGATTTTTTTAATTTTTAAGGGACTCAAATCTGCCCATTTTGATAAAAGACAAAGTATGAATTGATTCAAGATCTTCAATAACCTCCAAAAATGGTTTGAATTGGTTAAGCTATTAATAAATGAATAATTAATACATGGATAAAATGAATGCTAATTGTGCTAATTACCCAACATATTTAAGTCAGTATCCAGCAGTTTGTATGTTCTGGGGACCGTACTTTACATTTCTAACATGAACTTTGGGGTACTCAGCATTATGAACAGTATGAGCTGGCAGGTAGACTCAAAGCCAGTACTGGTTGAATCTAAGACGCAGTGCTGCTCAAGATCTAAAATGAGATCATGCTGCTGATGAGGATGTATTTTGGACAAAGAATGAAAGAGTCTGTATGTGTTCTTGGTAGTTACGGTGGAGCAGCATGTGGGCAACATCATCCTGTTCAGCAAAGTGGCCAACGTCATCCTGTTCTTCAGACTGGACATCAGGATGGGCCTGCTTTACCTGACGCTCTGCATAGGTCAGTCCAGCCTCCACACATCGATTCCTGTCCCGTCATCACATGTCATAAGATGTTTTTCTTCTTGTCAACAAATGAACAAAAATAGCAAAGCAGATATAGTGGCTGTTCAAAAGTTCTTAGGCCGCTTTATCCGCATGGTTTAAACTATATATTTGTGAGGTGTATTTAAAAACGTACATGCTCAGTAATGGTTTAGGAGGTGAGAGTAACAGACAGGTGACGTCAGAAACGGTATTTAGTGTACTAAAGGAGGCTTACGTGATGTTAGCCAGCTGAAATAATCTGGTTCATTCTATTCTAGCTCTCACGGTTCATTACAGTTACATGTTTCACAAAATTTGACTTTAATGTGAGGTTCCTCCTAAACATATCTACTACTGCTGACCAATATCAATACATCGATATCCTAATAGGAGCTTAGATCTATTTACATTTTGGATATCGTAATATTGCACAAGTGTCACTTCCTGGTTTTTAAGTGATAACATGTTCAAAATATACTGTTTTAGGTGATCTATAACTTTTCTTAACTCATTTTGTGATTCTATACGTATTACTGACGATTGTTAGTCAAACATTTATTGTGTAAATAATCTTTGAAAGCCGTACAATACCAATATACCCATATCCTCATTGTTATCAAGGTATTTGTTCAGAAATATTGTAATATGTGTTTCTATATCGCCTAACATATATATATATTTTTATCTGAGCGTGTATATAGACAGACTATAGATATATAGATAGATAGATCTTTATCTCTACATGTATGGCAGCCATTCCAGTGTGTGTTGAATTCCCACACAGAGAAATGTTGTCATTAGTTTATACAATAAAAAAAATCCTTTAACTCAAAGACAAACCTATAAATATAAAGATAATGCTGAAGGGGTCTCTTCATTTTTCCCGGGCTGTATATATACGCTCGGATAAAAAAAAAAATCAGTGGTGAAGACTTAGTGATAGTGGTATCACAAACAAGATGATTATTCTAAGCTACAGTTCAGTCTGTATAGTATGAAAGATAGTGAATGTCCGTGATGTAACGGAAGGTGTTTCTACTTTGTACATGGCTTGAGATGATCAGAGTGATGTCCAGTGATGTTCTGTCCCTCTTGTGATCAGTGATGACCTTGTGTGTCCTCTCTGTGTGTCTCAGTGTTTCTGATGATCTGTAAGCCTCCTCTCTACATGGGACCTGAGTACATCAAGTACTTCAGCGACAGGACCATCGATGTGAGTAGAAAATATCTGTAGTAGAGTGTCCTTTTTTACTTACTCTGTGATTGTTTTTACAGATATCACACAAAGGATATGAGTTGATGCTTGCACAACAGCATTTGTTTAACCTTAAAAACCCCGGACATTATCAGGACATACTTCTTCATTTGTTATAATAACAAAGATGAGCAGTACATTACATCAATGAATTAACCATACAATAACTGTAATATTATCCAAACAATAACCAGTAAAATACAGCTCCGAACTAAATAAAGAGCCCACTCCACAGGTTTCTTAAATCTTTATCTCTACATGTATGGCAGCCATTCCAGTGTGTGTTAAATTCCAACACAGAGAAATGTTGTCAGTAGTTTATAGAATACAATAATAAAAATGTTTAACTCAAAGACAAACCTATAAATAATGAAACAAAGAAACTGATAATGCTGAAGTGGTCTCTTCATTTTTTCCGGAGCTTTTTATAAAAAATACAGTGAAACAAAAAGAAGGGGCAAAAGGTTTGACTAGAGTTCTGGTATCTCCTGTGTCAGTGGTGACCATCTTTCAAAAAACGTTTATTTTCACCAGTAATCATGCTGTGATATTTTTTCCATGTTCAAAACATGTGTTACCATGTCGTTCCATTGCATTATGTTGGGGGGGGCTGCGGCTTCAATCAGGAAACGTTTTTTCTTTTTTTATGTTTTGCTATAAAAAGCAGAATTGTAATGACATTTCTATCTAAAGTTCTGAATCCAAAGTCTAGATTTAAAAGCTCTATTTTTTAGTCATATAAAGAATTCTGAAGGCTGCTCCCACAATGCAACATACAACATGCCTTATACATAAAACAATCAAACCATGCCAGTGACACGATGTGCGAGTAAACTATTTATATATAAAATACAATAATAAGACATATTAGGGGGCGTTCCTTCACGGAGCTCAGGAGTTCAGCAGTCTCATAGTCTGTGGGGAAAACTGTCCCACCCCCGTTTTTATTTTATTCATAAATCCAAATGGTCTGTGTGTCCAGGACGAGTTGGACAGAGATGATCGTGTGACCTGGATCGTGGAATTTTTCGCCAACTGGTCTCCAGAGTGCCAGTCCTTCGCCTCCGTCTACGCTGATCTGTCCCTGAAGTAAGACTCCGTCACAGTCGCATGTTTCCCAGACATCACCACGAGCATGCTGACTCATCCCCTCTGTCTTTGTTCCAGGTACAACTGCGCCGGTCTCAAGTTCGGTAAAGTGGACATCGGACGTTACGGAGAGGTTTCCAAAAAGTACGACATCTCCTTCTGTCTACGAGTCGTTTCATGCGTTGATTCCTGCAGTAGTGATGATGATGTTGTGTTGTGTAGGTACAAGGTGTCCACGTCTCCCCTGTCCAAGCAGCTGCCTTCCCTGGTGCTGTTTCAGGGCGGGAAGGAGGTGATGCGTCGACCCCAGGTGGACAAGAAGGGGAGAGCCGTGTCCTGGAGCTTCACTGAGGTCAGTCTCATCAGAGCTCATCTAATAATAATAATAATAATAATTATTATTATTATTAGTATGTAATAATTAAAATAACATTGTAATAATCATAATATTATAGTAATATAATATTGTGTGTACTATAAAACTGTGAACCTACAAGTGGTTTTTATTTCAGGAGTGTATCCATGAGTCTTTATTTCTAGTGAGTTTCGCATCTACTGTAGTGTCGCTTTGAATCATATTAGCTTCCATTTGCACAAAAGCTCTGGGGGAATCACCCATAAGCAAAAACAGTTCTCTGTTGATTGATTGACATCTGACAGCTAATGATGATGGCCCCCCCGTAGGATAAAAGCCAAGTTTTAGACGGGCGACTGTCAGTCAAATGTGGGACATCGGCTAGATGTGTGGGACAAATGTGCAGGACACCTGGTCCCCCTGCTGCTGGGCTGGGGTTCCTTTCTGTTGACTGGAGCTGTTAACATTCAGTTAGCCGTTTAAAGTCAGCCTCCTGCGGTTCACATTTTTCAAACCTCTGCAACTGTGTGTAAAATGGAGCAGCAATGACCTCATCGCCTCGATCAGCCATTGCTGCTCTGTGGAGTGAGTAGAGCTGCCCTCGACTAAAGATTGTTCTAGTCGACAAATAGTGATCAATTCATTAAAGAGCCATCATAAAGAGCCTTTGAAATATAAATAATTGAAAGTGGAAAGCGCACGAGTCACAGCGCAGCACGAGGCAGCCGGCCGTCAGCGGTCGACAGCAGCATCAGCATAACATCATCCCACACACAGCTCGTGGTTGTGTAGCTAAGTTGTGACACCAACAATAATTTCTTCCAAAAAAACGGACAATATACATTACCTCAAGCTCACTTCTTCAGATACCTGGAGACCTGCAGTTTTGCTAGAGAACACTACCCATTTCCACATTTATCCGATAATGATTTGCTTGACAGAATACTTGGGCGTGACCTGACCCTTAAGGGTAACATTTCTTTCATCTACAACACCATTCTCAATTTCAGTATGCCTTCAACGGAGAAGACTAGATGCGCCTGGGAACAGGACCTTGGCGTCCAACTCTCAGCACAGACCTGGGAAGGTAGCCTAGGTTTCATCCATACTTCATCTTTGTGCCTTAGACACAATCTGATACAATGTAAGGTCCTACACAGGCTTCATTTCTCTAGGGATCGGTTGGCTGCCATTTACCCAAACACTGACCCACATTGTTTGAGATGTCATCAGGGCATAGCTACTATTGGGCATATGTTCTGGGCCTGCCCAGCACTGACAAATTTCTGGATCCTGATATTTGAGGCCTTTACACATATGTGTGGCAGGCTCATTCCACCAGACCCTATCACCGCTATCTTTGGTGTTACAGCTGGGGCGGTTCAGATCTCTACATCCCAAGCATATGCCATTGCATTTGCTTCACTTTTAGCTAGGAGACTTATCCTGCGGCAATGGAAGTCTGCCAATCCCCCATCTTTCCTTTGCTGGGTTAAAGAAGTCCTCGCTTTTTCTACCCCTAGAAAAACTGAGATACTCTAGGGGTAAATCCTCCAATAGATTCCATAACACCTGGAGTGCTTTTCTACAATTCGCAGACAATCTGTCCTTCTCTTGATCCTCAATTGCAAGCACTACAGCTGGACTGGAGGGGCGCTGGGTGCAGTACGATTGCATTACTTGATCAGTCATTCACTAACAAAACTTAGCCTATAGAATAGGCCTTAGCAATTAAATATAACAAAACAATAAATAAAACACAGCAAAAGTGTTTTATCCAAAACACGACACCAGGATATTTAGTATCAAAAATGGAGCAACAGTAGAGGTTTACAAATGATTCATCAAAAGGAAACGATGAAGTTGAGTTTGCCCCCCCCCCACCCAATCTGGATTATAAAGTGGTATCACTCACCTCTCTGTCTCTCTCTCTCCCCCAGGAGAACATCATCCGAGAGTTTAACCTGAACGAGCTCTACCAGAAATCCAAGAAGCTCAACAAAAGCAAAGGAGACAAGCTCATGCAGTCCCAGTTCCCCCCCGTCCCCGAAGAGGACGAGCCTGAGCAGACAGGGGCCCCCGCAGACGAGGGGGTGGCCGAGTCCAAGAAGGACAAATAAGACAGATTGTACCACTTGGCTTTCACTCCTGGATGGAACATGTGGGTCCCACCAGCTGCTCCCCCCACCCCCCCTCCTCCTCCTCTTCCTCAGTGTTCAGGTGTGGATCATGGTGTGCATGAAGAACAGCCACAGTACACCCCCCACCCAATCTGAGTGAGGCGGGGACTTCTTCCTAACGGGCAGTAAGGGAGCAGAGAATGTGATGCTACTTTGTTGTTCTAGATTTTTATGCAACTAATTTAATTCGAGTAGATTTTTCAGATGATTTTCTGAATAACTGTACATTCATGTAAACAAAAATAATCCATCTCCAGTGATTAGACGTAAACATGAGCCGGGTGGTGACAGAACTCAGAGCCAGCTGTTGCTTTGTATTCGTGTGTTCACTTTTATACTGACGGTTTTTTTTACTTTTTTGTTGCCACCTTTGTTCTGCTTTTAGAAGTAATACGAGCTCCGTGGTACTCCATTCTACTCTTGTTACAATAACCGTTCCATTAAAGTTTTGTTTTTTTGTTGACAACATCCTCAGGATGAAGAGCAGCTTAACTGTACAGTTTCCCTCTCTGCTATTATGGTCTGTCTCTCCTGCACCGTCATGCTGCTGTATGCACAGATCCATGTGGGCCAATCGAATGATGTCAAACACCTGTCCTGCTCACTGATTGGCTGAATACTGATACTATTGTCAGGTTAGCATGATGACGCATTCTGCAGTCTGGTCCCAATACGAACTTCCTCTTTACTTCAGATTTCTTTCACTTAACATTCCTAATCAAGATTTTGATCTTTTTTTCCTCTTGTAGTTGTAAACTGGTTAACATGCGCACAGGAAGGGTTTGAATGAGCTTTTTGGACACTGTGTCATTATTCCTTGTTCCTTTTTTAATAATTGTTTTGTATTGCACACTTGTGATTTTTATTTGACTTTTTGTCATGTTGCATTTCATTTGAGCTGCATTCCACGGCTGTGTGTAGATCTGCTGCTGTACATGAAGACATGAGCCTGTTTGTTTTTCATGCAATAAAACAATGTGAACATGAACCCAGCCTCCATTATTCAGACACATTGTGTGTGTGTGTGTGTGTGTGTGTGTGTGTGTGTGTGTGTGTGTGTGTGTGTGTGTGTGTGTGTGTGTGTGTGTGTGTGTGTGTGTGTGTGCGCACACACAATCCTGTCCACTACAGCAGACTGTTCAACAAAGTGCGTGTCATTGCACCGATGTAGTTACTGTGTACAGGTGGTGGAGAGTAACAAGGTACACTTCAGTACACTTTTGAAATTAATCTTGTACCATCAACTCCACTACCGTTATGACATACTTAAAGATTATGACTTTGACTCGTAACAGAGTATTTCCTCACTGTTTTCCTACTTTTACCTCAAATATCTTAGTACTTCATAAAAATGTTCAGAACTTTTCAGCCTTGTGTTGTGCTAAAACAGCTGACCTGAGTCCAGCTGGGGGAAGCCAGGTGTTTGGAAGTAAAAGGCACTCACCTGAGCTGTCTGTATGACGGCTCAAAGCTGACAAAGCACATCACAGCAAAAAAACATCCATGATGTAAAAGGAAAGCCCAATTCCAAACCTCCATCTCTTGCCTGGAGAAGCTGATATGATTTGATGTTCCTTTTCACGTCATGGATGTTGTTTTGCTCTGATGTGCTCCATTGGATTTTGGATTACTGCAGAAAATAAACTCTGTGGTCAAGACACATTTATGAAACTTGTTGTTCAGCAGGATTACACAAACGCATATTAACACCCCTTTGTGATTGTTGTAGCGTAAATGTAATCAGCAGTTCGTCAAAAGCTAATGCTATTGGCACGAATTGATGTCACCACCGCTAAGCTAAGGATGGCTAACGTTTGGCATGATGACATTTCCTACTTTATGGAGTCACCTGTACGCAACTGATATGTTTATGATACCTCGGACATTCACACATGAGGTATTTGGTATTTTGTGTCGTAAAACAAAACGTGAAAATCCCATAAGCTTGTGTTAACCACATACCCTATTTCAGGCATCTGCCCAAAACATGCTGTGGTAAAATGCTAACTCATTTCAGGGTATTGGGACCTATTCCTCCTCCACTCTGGCAATAAGCTCCGTATTAACATTTTATTATCAGTTAGCTCCATTATTTCCCAAGGTGTGCTGTTTCCAAAAGAGGCAATAAAACAATATTATTTTCAAGGTTAGATTTAGTGTCCACTGTAGACTTACTGTGCAGCTGATCCTGGATCGCCCTGTCCCAGAAACCTTTAGCAGGACAGTTATTGTTGGTGTCCGAACATCATCATTTAACACATGTTCTCAGACCGGGAGTTTCACTTGTGCTTTAACGTCATCATAAAAGCATTTCCCAGGCCCACCAATGGTGAATTCCACTGACGAAGTTTCCTGTTAGAATAGTGAGTGTGGTAGTGAGGGAGAAGCCAGATTCATCTATGGTAGAATAGGGTGAACTTTGTATAGATAACTACTGGATATGTTAGAAAGAAGGCAGCTGGTCTTTCTTTTTTAACAGGATTCTGAAACTCAACCTTTCAGTCAACATTAAATCTCTTCATTTATCAACAGCTATATTTCTATATAAATTCATATAAAACTATTTCAAATTAAATGGGTGACATAAAAAACACTTTAATTTTCAAGGCAGTTGCTCAAGGAATGAGTTGTGTTGGGTTCAAAGCATGACTTCCTTGTTCACTTTGTCTCCTGTTTGTTCACAGACCACACACGGCGGCCGGTATAATAGTAGTGCATGCTGCGGTCTGCTATGAACGCCACTTAAAAAGAGAAATCCACATTTAAAATCACATCACCCTGTACAAACATGGAATCATATTCACATCTAAGAGAAAATCAACAGACGGGGAATCAGCACTTTGTTTTTTTTTCAGTCACAGTTTTCATGGCTCTATCTAAAGGTCGAGTCCATTCACAACATCGATGGAGAAGTTCATGTGCTGTTCCTTCCAGCCCATAATACAACACCACGTTACTGACTGCAGGCTGTGGCAGCAGATCATCACACATCACGACAACACCTGTTCTCACGGTCCAATCGGATCACTCCATCTGCTGGAAGCTTATTCAAAGCACACATCACATTTAGTTTACACTGAACAGCTCGGGGAGAAGCTCTCCACTTTTAGTTCAGTCAGGTTCCACACACTGTGCAGCATCATCATCATCCTAGTGTTCAATGATGTTCAAAAACGGAGTGTGTAAAGGATGGAAAATATCACCAATGTTAACCCAGTGCAGCTTCAGTGTAAAAGTGCTGATGGGTGATAGTCTAGGTGTCAGCTCAGAGTCCTGTAGTGAACCCCGAAATGTAAAGTACCCCAATGCATTAGAAATGTAAAGTACGGTTCCCAGCACATGGAAACTGCTGGATGATAACTTGCTGTTGGGCAATTTGCACAATTAGAATAAGTTCCTGTTGATTAGCATGAATTAGCATTATGGCCTATGTGGACAATAGTTAAGAAATGGCTTTGCCAAATGGACAATTATTGATAGGTTCGGGGTTATGGAAGATTCTGAATCCATTTCTGAAATGTGTAGGATCCAAATTGCCAGTTGTAACCAGAAAACGCCAATCTTTGTACTCCCGTTGGCCTGATTGTTTGTCATTTTGGGTTGATTTTGACATTTTAGTGATCTCTGGATCATTTGTATTGGACACATTGCTTATTTATTTGAACAAAAAAAATAAACAAACCATCCACAATAGCTCTCTATATCCAATGGCTACTCCTGGTAGTCAGAATCAGCCTACCAAGAGCACAAATATATCCCCTTCCTGGGTAAACCTTCCATTTTGTATCCTGAAATGTCAGAAATGGATTCAGAATCCTCAATAACCTTTAAAACCACACTAAAATTGTCCAAATCGGCCATGCCAGTTTTAAGCCATTGTCCACATAGGCCACAATGCTAATTAATGCTAACAGGAACTCATGCTAATTGTAAAAATTGCTCAACATTTGTGAGTTAGCATCTAGCGGTTAGTAATTACTGGGGGCCCGTTATACACATCTCTAACACAAAATTGTGGAGTCCTCAATATTTCCAGCTTCACAGTGCTGGCAAGTAGACTCTAAAGTTATAGTTGGTGGGGGCCGGTGGGGGTCTGAGCCCTCCCCCTGGCAGTGGGAATGCCTAATGTAACACCTGACCACAGCGAGCATACTGGGATGGTTCCTGTGTTCTCCATCCTAACGTCACCTGCACAGGAAATGAGGCGGATCCAGTCTAGCTCCACAGCCAACCAGCAGTGAGATCCGGATCCTGCTCACACCCTCAAAACTGGCTCTCTCCCTCAAAGGGGGAGGAGGCCGCAGAACCTCCTCTTCGGTCTTCCAGGGAGGGTGGGGGTCTGGTCGCCAGTCACACAGAAATCTCGTAGGTGGTGCCCCCGACGCCAGTCACCTTCTTAACCCCACCACCCTGAGGCTTGTGAGCGGGACTGTGTGTCAGTGTGGAGCTGGGATAGGCCATCCCGGGTCGGGCGGACACGCTGATTGGGTGACAGGGAGAGGAAGGGGCCGAGCAGGAGGAGAAGGGCTGGCCGCCGTTGGTCCGACTCAGAGGTTTCATCTGGATCAGCTCATCCCTGATGGAGGAAGGACACAGAGACAGTCAGAGAAACAGGAAGTTCCGAGAGCTCACTCTCACCCCTCTCACCACTCCGACAGAGAACATGGTCCCTGCAGCACCCTGAGCAGACAACCTGACTCCCCCATCACACTGCACCCTAATGCTCCTGTGACATCACAGTCATCCAGGGGTGTAAAGTAACATTTACTCAAGTACTGTACTTTCTTTTGCCTAATTCATACTCCACTACATTTATTTAAGACGAGTTTCTCCCAGGTTCATACTATTCAAAAATAAATGCATAAAATAATATATAATGCAGTGATATAGTAGATATAATTCTGATAATGGTCATTCTGCACTTTTGATACTTTAAGTAAATACTAATGCTAATTCCTTTGTACTTTAGTACAATTGTGAATGCCAGACTTTTACTCGTGACAGTAACAACAAGTAACAGTATTTCTACATATATCTGCATATATTTCTAATATTGATGTTCTGATGGACTGACAGAAGGAATGATTATGGGCAGTAGTAGTATGGTTAGGCTGCATGATTAATAATCATATCACCCAAAGTAAAACCATCAGTCTCTGTTTCCTGGCAGAGCCCCACCCTCAAAACCAGCACTGAGGAGCCCGAGACTGAGCGGTCAGACTGTGGAGCTTCCTGCTGTGGAGGTGATCAGGGGAGTCCTTCATTAAGAAACGTATAATACATAAATAAAAGTGTGATGTGGAAGCTGGGTGGGGGGATGTTTGTCTCTCAGTTTGAAGGTGGAAAGCATCGAGTCAACATAGATCATCTGTAAAGTGGAATTCATGCAGCATTCACACTCAACAAGTCTTTAAGGTCACAGAACAGACACAATGAAAGTGACTCCGTGCATGGGGGGGGGGGGGGCGGACAATGAGCAGGAAGGACAGACATACAGCGACAGACAGACTGGGTGTCTTCATGCGATGGGGTCTGTGCCTCAGTGATATTAAAGAACAGAGCAAGACGAAGGATGCACCGATATGATAATGCAGCATCACATGGAAGACAAGCAGAGGGAAAGAGAGAGAACTCACAGGAAACCTGGCAGGAGGAGGAGGAGGAGGAAGAGGAGGAGAGAAGGAGGAGGAGCAGGAGGAGCAGTCAATCAGGTAGTCAGCTGTTGAGGCGGGCAGGTGCAAACCAATGGTCCCGTCAGAAGGCGGAGGTCATACTCACTTTGGCGGCGGTATTACTCCTCCTCCTCCTCCCCCTCCTCCCTCCTCCTCCTCCCACCCCGGCTGCGTTGGCCCCGGCTGACGCCGACGCCTTCCGGACAAGCCGGTACTGCATCTCAGCAGCGGCGGCGCTCGAATAGGAGAGCGACTTGCCCAGGGGCGGGGGGTGCGGAGAGCGGGGAGGATGGGTGGTGGAGGTGGAGGAGGATCCCAGAGGGGTGTCAGTGGATCGGGTGCGGTAGGGATAGGCGTGGTGGTGGGGGGGCGGCGCGTAAGGAGCGGCGAAGCGAGGAGGGCGGCTGGTGGAAGACGAGGAAGAGGAGGAGTGGTGGTGGTGGTGGTGGGCGGCATGGTGGTGGTGGTGATGGGCGTGGTGGTGGTGATGGTGAGGGGGAAGCGGGGCGGCAGAGGAGGGTGGAGCGGAGGCGTGATTGGCTGGCTGGAGGTGAGGATCCCCCAGCAGGCGCTCCCTGTCCAGGGGAGGCGGCGGGGAGGAGGATGTGGTAGAGGAGGAGCGATGGAGGAAGGGCTGGTGGTGGTGGTGATGCTGGGAGGAGCGGTGGTAGTGATGGGGTGACTGCATCTCAGTGTCTCTCGGGTGGGACAGGAAGGGGGAGGTATAGCCGCCTGCTGCCGGCGTACAGGGTCTTCCAGACGGGGCCTCAGGGGCCACAACCCCCCCTTTGTCGAAGTCGTCTCCACCTGCCACCAAGCTGTCATAGGACAGGCTGCCGTTGCGGGACGGATGATGAGGCGGGGGCGTCTGATTGGCTAAGCTCTTGAAGCTGGCGGAGTTGGTGGTTGCCTCGGAGATGTGGGTGTTGCCGGCCGAGTTGTGGGTGGAGCTGGAGGAGCGAGACGCCACCCCTGACAGGACCGTGGGGTCGGAGAAGGAGGGGTACGAACGTCCACCGAGGGTGTAGCCAGGGATGCTCCCTGCCTCTCTTCTCCCCTCTATCCTCTCCTCCCCCCCGCCTCCTCCTCCTCCTCCTCCTCCCCCTCCTCCTCCTCCTCCCCCAATCCCCCCTGAAGCATCCCTCCGGTCCAGGCTGGGCTGGGAGCGGAAACCGGGCTGCTGGCTGGCCTGGAGGAGGGAGGAGGTGGAGGAAGAGGAGTCTTTGGCACTACCAACACTCTCTCCTCGACTCAACTGGAGGAGGGAAGAGGAGGAGGAGGAGGAAGAGGAGGAGGAGCAGGAGGAAGAGAGGGAAAAGAGACAACAAGCAGCTGAGCAAAGGAGCTACATGGAGTTTAACTACTTCCTGCTGCAGCCCGTCTATTAACCCAAACTCAGAACAGGGACCACATCACTCTGCAGCTCTACCGGCTCCCAGTGAAGTACAGGATCAAAGTAAAACTCTTCTTCTTACTTAAAAGACCCTTTAATCTCCCACTGTCCCTCTGGGCATTACGAGTGCAGGTTCCCAGAGTCCACAGGTCAGGAGTCAGAGCGTTACCAAGCTTGCTTTGTGGAACCAACTTCCCATTTGTATTGGGGAAGCAGACCGTGTACAAAATATTAAGAGTGTGTGAGGACCTTCAAAAGCATAGAGTTAAAGCTGGTTTAAGATATCCCAACGTTTGTCATACATTTTATGGTATGTTATCTTATTATTTTTAATTTATTTGTGTTGTATTTTATCTCATTTTAAATGCATTTGATCTTTTATCACTGTGGTCTGTCTGTTAAGCCCACTGTGGTTTGGGATATTAGGATTTATAAATAAACTCTGATTTGATTCCTGCCGCACTCTCACTCCCTCCAGTGTTCACTTCCTGACACAACAGCTCCACTGAGGTCAGTACTTTACTTAAGTATTTTCAATGTTCTTCTACTCCTCTACAGTTCAGAGTAAATGGTGTCCTTTTACTCCACTACATTTATTTAACCCCTGTAGTTACTTTACAGATCTGGATTAATGATGGTAAATATAATCAGCCCTTAAATCAGACTTTAGTTCACCTGCAGTAAATCCAGCAGCTACCCTGCAGTATACAGAGGCATTCAAACTAGCTGCACCTTTACCAGCTCTGAGAACACTTTAATGATCAATCATTATAAAACATATCAGAGATATTATTCTGAAATGGACCAATCAAACAATGACTACTTTTACTGTCGCTACTTTAAGTACATTTAGATGAGAGTACTTTCTACTTTCACTGGAGGAACATTTAGAATACTTTTACTGTGACAGAGTACTCCTACACTCTGGTACTTCTACTTTACTCAAGTACAAGATCTGAGTACTTCTACTTTCACTCAACTACAAGATCTGAATCTCCATAGTCACATTTCAGACTGATGAACACATTTAGTATGGTATGCAGAGGCTGAATTTGAATAGAAAAGCTTTTTATATTAACACGTTCTGTTTCGTCCAACATGTGCAGGAAGTTGTCATGATGTGTCAAGTCTTCCTTTTTATCATGTTAGATATTTAATATGTTTATACCATAACAATGTTTTTGGTACAGAGGTGTTGTGAGGGTAAAAAGTAAAAAAAAAATGCAACACATAAATCTATTATATTGTATGAGAAACGGTTGTATGTATGCATCATGTGAGGTCACACTAATTTTGTTAATTTCACTTCATCATTTAGATTCTTTTATAGGCGGCGATTACAGAAACAGTTACACCTCAGACGGCAACAAAGGAGAAGAGGGAAGATGATTCCTCTTTGTGAGTCATCAGTTGGCCTGTCTCTGTATGAAAAGAACTCAGCTGAAACATCAAATAAAATATCAAGGGCACTTGTGTAAAATTGCCTAATAGAGGTACATTTAGGCTTTTGATACTGTGTCTGAGCTACAGGGGAACTACTTCCTTTGACAAACTCTGGGAGAATCTACAGGAAACTTCTAATCGGGGAGAAATGAAGGAAAATCTAAACACAGTTGTGGATTGACGGGTACTGTAGGAGGAAATGAACTGGACATGGGTACACATACTGAGTAGAACCATCCAGATGTAATCGGATACAATGCTTTGATTCAAAGGAATCTCTTCGTCAGGCCTATACTTTATATTACCCAGATAAATGAATCCAGTCTTTAGATGGAGTCACACAGTATTTCACCCATGTCCAGGCAAACAGAAAGGGGCAGGAAACAAAGTAAATATGAGGAAAATTGCTTTCAGCACAACCACTTACTGATATTGATCGACAGAAAGCCACTGAGAAACCAAACCCAGAAGAGCGACAGGAAATCAAAAAACAAACAAAAATGGAGATGCATTAGATTGAAAGGCAGGGACAAATGAAAACACACACACACACACACACCTTTTGATTGCAGCTGATGTACTTTTAGTTATAGTTACATTCTGATGGCCGATTTGTTTTTTATAGTTTCCCTCACTGTATTACTCATATCTTGCCTTACCAAATATGTGAATCACAGAAACCTGATTATTATCCCAACTTCTGGTGAACTGTCACATGATGTCCCATTCCGAGCAAAACATCTGAAACAATGATTGTATCCCTACATCATTGCACTGCCAGCAATAATTACCACAAATACAAGCTCCAATTAATACAAGACCTATTCCTAGATCTACAGTGCATCTGCAGTGGAAACACTCCTGATTGGATACTACCATGTTGAAGAAATGAATATGAAATAGAAAATGTACCAAGGAATTCCCTCTTTTTAGTGCAGCTTTTTAAACTTTTGATCACTCTGTATGAATGCACAACTGGCCTGACTCTCACATGATTATATTTCAAGCTATCAGAAAGGACAAAATGTGTTTATCATGAAAAAATACTAATTATTATTTCTGATGGAAAATCTGGAGTACCTCAAGGCTCAATCTTTGGCTCTCTTCTTTAATGTATTTATATTACACCCAAATTTGACTAATTCTAGAAACAAATATTTCTTAACTTCACTGATAATGCATATTGTGACAGCTGATCAGTCCGACATTAATAAATCAGTGACACGACTGGATGTCGAATAATGTCAAGACGCAGACAGACATCAGTTCCTGCTTCCTTTTTATTGCTTAAATGTGCTCTGATTAATAAAGTGTTCTGTAATTATGTGTAATATAATACTATGTCTGTTTCAATGCCCCTTACACCCTCCATGTCTCTTTCATTTATGCACCCCCCCTTGTTCAGATGCAGCCTACTGTTTATGAGTGCATTACCTGGTTGGCGTAAGCATGTGTGAGCGCTGTGTGGTTCTTCCCAGGGCTGTAGGTGGGCCTGTATTTGTACATGGTGGGGGTGGGAGGGGCTTTGTTCAGAAGACTGCACTCTGCAGGAGGGTGGGAAGACAAAGAATTAAACAACCTCACTGTGAAGTAGTGAATCAGAGCATTGTATGGTTAGGAGTCAGACAGCGTTACCCTCTGTGTTTCCTCGGGTGATCCCAGGGTAGCGGAGCTCCGGTTTGGGAGGAGGTGGAGGTTCAGCGTCACATGACTGGCTCTCCATCATCTCCAGACTGGATTTGGACTGGATAGAAGAGAATGCAGTTCATGGTATTACATCACCTCCTTTATTAAAAATACCAAATGAGTAATTTTCAGGAAAGTGTTTTTCCAAAGAAAGAGCGTGTCCTCCTAGGGGTTCTTTGGAGTACCGCAGGGAGTGAGTGAGATTTAAAAAGCTGCATAATTACAAAAATAATAACAATCCAAAAAATATACATATATATTCCAATTAAGTGCAATAAACAATCAGATGCTGCAAAAAGCGCGATCAGGTTCAGGATAAAGTTTGAACCAGGAAGCCACATTTGATGTCAGGTGCAACTTATCAGCAGCTCAATGCAACCACAACGCTTTCTGGGTGTTATTGCATGATGATAAATAATCGGTTTGCCATGAAGAATGAATTGGTTGGATGAACAAATGTTTTAAAAAAGGGGGTGATTATCAAAACAAGATTGTACTGGGGAAAACTAAATCTCCTTCAATTCTTTCCTGCAATTTTTAATCACCTTTCCACAGAACATTCTCTGTATGAATAACATTAAAAGTGAATCTGAAAAGTAGTATCTCATCTTTTCACCTAACTTACATTCCTGAAATTGTTCATATCTATTGAACTGGATAAATCCATGTAACACATCATTAATGTTAACTCTTCTATGCTAGCCAGCTAGCTGTACTGAATGCAAACACACGCTGTTTGTGCTTTTGTAATAATTAAAAGAATAGGTAAAGACATTCTTGACAGGAACAGTGTTGCTCCTTAACTTCATGTCTTTATTTTAACCTTTTACACATATCAATCCCTCTGGGAATATTTTATTTCATTAAGCACTTATTTTCCATAGAATTGTGATACAGCAGTTTCTCAGAAAAATGAACACAAACACTTGAAAATAACATTACAAATGATTCAGAAAAGATTCAACAATTGAACTTGGCCAGCATGATAAAACAAGCCCCTCAAACCCTAATGGATTTGACTCCTGTGTTTTTGTGAGCTTTGTTATGAAGGCGCTCTTGGCTCATAGTCCAGGTTGACCTGCATTTACTGTGTGACCTTATAGGATCTCTGCCTATTGACTTTCAAAAGTCTAAAAGCTCTGCTGCCACCTGGACCCGCCTGTAAGTTACCAAGTGCAGATCGGAGTGAGACGCACAGCACCTTTACATAACGTGTGTTTACCAACAGACCAAAGCAGCTCTTTCTGTTTTTACACCACCTTCCCATCCTGCTGTTCTTACCCGGTGCAGGTCCCCCTGGATGCCGTTGTCCAGGATCTTTGCAGCCAGCTGGGCTTCTGTCAGCTGCGGCCGCAGGAAGGGAGGCTGCACACACACACTCTGCACACACTTCTTCCTGCCCAGATACCTGCAGAGAACACAGACAACAGCATGAAGACCAACCACTGCACAAATGCACTGCTGTCACAAGATTTATTCTTAGTTCAGTAATAAACTACGCAGAGTGTCTGTGAGGAAAAAATCTGACCAATCAACGTGACGATTTGGAAATGATGCGGTTACATATTAACTGCGATAATCATTAAGCTTGAAAACAATTGATTGACAAGGCTTTATAAAGAATGACATCAACATGTATGTATATGTATTTGATTGAATTTTTTTCTTGAGAACTTTAAGCCTGCACGACGTGGAGCGCTGTCAGGGACGTAGTAAGCGCAGCTGTGACGAACACGGTGATGGCTCTTTTTAAAGGGTAAGCAACCGCTGTTGATAAACTCTCTCCAACCAGAATCGGCACAACAGGAAAGTTGGCAAATGTCCGGATCCACTGTAGTGCAGTCACTGTTGTAAACCTAAACTATGTGATCATGTAGTCTCGATGGAGACGATAAACCGCTAATATTCGTAAAATACTTATGAACAGCCAACCAGATAGAACTATTTCTAAAAGGAAAAGGGAGAATATGCACCTGGGTGCCTGAGAGCTGCAGAGGACATGAGAGACATTCTTCCAACAGCCATTGGTGAAAGGGTTAACACCTCCTCTGAACTTCCCCGTCACCTGGAGAAAGAGAGGGACACCAGAGATGACAGAAGATGAGAGGGGGGATGGAGAAAGTACGAGAGGTTATCGAACTCTCCAATCGTTTCAAGTGAAAACAGTATGGGCAAAGGCATGATCACTGACGTACTTCTAAATAATGTCACTTATTCTGATAACATCAAAATGATTTCATGCAGAGACAACAGGTCTTGATGTGAAAGATTTAAACAACATTTTAATGAAGCATGTTGGGCTTAAATATAGATAATTAGAGAACATATATGTACCCACACGGATTACCACCTGTACTAAAACTGTGTGGACAGCAGCTCATTATGTCAAATTGTAATATATATTTTTGTTCTGGTTTCACATTTTAAAACAGAGATGTCCTTCTCTGCATTTTCATATTCATTTGTAGTTACATGGCACATAGACACTTTTCATATAGTGCTGTTCTAGATCTAGATCAAGATCAACTACAGGATTTCCAGGACTAAATGTCTTGGTACTGTTCCCACCTGTTCATTGGTAGTCCTGCCTCTGGCCACAAGCACAATGTGGAAGCCAGTGAGGCCAGCAACAGGGATGAAGAACAAGCCTGCAACACACATTACAGCCAGCCTGAGAGCATGGGGGTTAAGGAAAAACCTTAAGAGGCCAGATTCATTTACAGATTGCATTGTGCTTTCAATAACTGGCAGTCCAGAATATGTTTACGCTGATTTCAATCCATAAAAACAGATCCTTAAAGGATACGTGACGATGGCGTGCAGGCGGTCAATATTCTGCCGATGGTAGAGGATGAACAGCATGCCGAAGCCAAACACGGCCATGATGTGAGCCGTCAGAGAGAGGAGGAAGAGGAAGAAGTAGCGGTAGTTCCTCCTGCCTATGCAGTTGTTCACCCACGGACAGTGGTGGTCGAAGTCCTACAT
The DNA here is from genome assembly GCF_036324505.1 of Eleginops maclovinus. Taxonomy (NCBI): domain Eukaryota; kingdom Metazoa; phylum Chordata; class Actinopteri; order Perciformes; family Eleginopidae; genus Eleginops; species Eleginops maclovinus. Next base: position 26,261,279 of record NC_086353.1, on the reverse strand, counting down.
AAGAAGTGTTAAAGGAAAGAAGGTTATTGCATCTCTGTGCGCTGAATCAAGATTGCATTGAAATACATTATGATGTGTTCATGCTTGACTCGAGAATATAATTACAATACGTGTTCAAGTGTGTTGTGGAAGTTTGTGGCGATAAATACAGTTGTCTGAAGGAGATGTTTTCACAGCAATACAAATAATATAATATAAATTAGCATGACATGGACATGATCACAAAGCACAAGTCCCTTCAATTATACTTAGATTACTCTATTATGCTTCTTAGAGTTTTCTCTTCCCTGTAGCGTGTTACATTGCACGGTTTTTGTAAATGGTCTGTAAATGCTAAAATCCCTTTGTTCCCTCCAGAGGGAGTTTCTCTCCCTCACACACTCCCCCCGGACTGCCAGTATGAGAAAAATAAAGTGAATTGGGTAAAATGTCAGTTTTTTTCGTACAAAGAATGTAAAATGATCAGATGTCCTCAATAAGGGTAGTGCTTTCAACCAGCCACTATCGTAATATCATTTAAATATTGATTTGCCTGCTTTCTCATGTTCTTCACTCTGCTCTACTCGCATACAAATGCTTGACCTCCATGCCAAATTTCTTCTATTGCTAAACGTGTAGTCGCCAAAGGACAGGAAGGATGTGTGCACTGAGTGAGGTAGAGAGTTGCTGATTGCAGCTATTAAACAATGACACACCATAAACAGAAGGGTCCAAATGATAAAGCCTATATTCCATGATTGTATCAGCAGAAACTGCTTGCAGCGATCAGTGATCAACCTCAAAAACCCTGATCCGAGCACCTTTAGTCAGGAACATAGTTTAACAAGGAATCATGGAGCCAGGAAACAAAGTGACGCACTCCCTACAGAAAGCGTAGATTAGGCTTCAGTTTGACGTTGGCAAACCGTTGTTAGATTGTTATGTAATCATAGCATGGTGATGCCGTGGGCATTTTCAAAGTCAAACTACATTTTCACTGCACTGTCATGCAACCATTAGGACATTTGACAACAATCAAAGCAGACACGTGTAATGGAGGAAAAACACTAGTACACTCGTTTTTATGTGCCAAGAAGAAATAGGTCACATTCAAAGGCTCCATCCATGCATTCATTATCCGTAACCACATCTCCTTTAGAGGGCTGAGTGGAGCTGATCACAGCTGACCCTGGGGGGGCGGAAGAATACACCGTGGACAGGTCTACAGTCAATCACAGGCTGACACACGGAGACAGAACCACATTCACACTGACAGTCACATCGAGAGGCAATGGAAGGCCCTGACACACCGAGGCATTGAGTCAGTCCTCCTGTCCTCTGTCTCCTCTCGTGTGAATCTCTGCCTGCAGGGGCCCCTGCTCTGTCTCAGCCAGCAAACACATTGACCACAATGTGCTGAATTTGAACATGTACAGCAACAGCAACTAAGCTCAAATCGTAGACTGTTAGCCGAGCTAGTACGGTGTGCTTGACAACAACATAACAGCGGTAAATGAGACAACTGCAAACTGAATTGTTTCATGTTTCAATCGTGATGCTTGATGAACAGGTGTGTTGGGGAAGTTTGTCAAATGCTAAAAAATCACCAAGTCCAATCCATGTCACTGAAAAATAACACAAATTAACCCTTTAATGGGCAATCACTAAAAAAATGATTGATTGCTTTTTACCACATTTAACCCATATTACAGCATGATTAAATTTGTAATACACTTTTATTATACCCATGTTACGCTATTGTCACACCCTATGTAACTACACTGTTATTACACCCATATATCATTGTTATTACATCCACTTTATGCATTAATCCACCCATGTGACATCAATATTACACCTATATTATACCAAGGTTACGATGTTATTTTTCCTGTATTACACTGTTATCAGACCCATATCGCACATGGACCGAGCCCAGCAAATGACTGTATCCCACATGATACAGAAACCATTTAAGGGTTAAGCTACCGATATAGAGTTGATGATGGGATACTTTAATGAACTCCACAAATAAAAACCTGTTACGTTATTAAAAACTGGGGTGGTACAAACTTGTAAACAGAATCAGGTGCAGTGAATGTATGCATTTGTGAAAGGTGAACGGGTGAGTGTTAGATCACCTCCACACAGTTGTCACAGACGGAGCAGTGGGAGCAGCGTGGCGGCCTGTAGAAGCGACACGTTGAGCACCACTTCATCCTGACCTGGATCCCTCTGATCTCCACAGTCTTATAGAGGGGGGCACGGAAATCGTCCTCCTTGTCCTCATCCTCCTCAGCTGCAAGGACAGGAAAACATCTTTAACACAACCCTACGATTAAAAAGGCTCCAACAGCGATGCATAGACGAGCAAGAAAGGTAAAGACTCATCAAATGAAGCACACATATATTAAATGATCAGTGCACTCACCTCTCGGGAAGATGCCGGGGTCCATGAATGTGGCCATACAGAAGTTAGCCAAAACAAACAGGAAAACGACTCCATTGTAGATTGGCACAGCCACAGAGAACCGCTCTGAAAGCCACGGACACCTGAAACATGAGGACAGAGGACGACACTCAAAAACAAGACAAAGATTCTGACACATATTAAGGTCACATTTGAAAGTGAAGCAGTCTTTCCAGAAAGACAAGCTGCACTGACGCTTGTTCTATAGACTAATAGTTATTATCAGCAGCAATGCTAGTGTCATTTTCAGCTTGAGAGTGTGTGTGTCATCATAGCAATATGGTAGATAAAAGTGAAATGGATTCAGAGCTATTCCAATGAACGTTGCTCAGTGGTGATTGAAAACTCTTGACAACGAGAATACCCAGATCTTCCCACGACTTTCCACCCATAGAGCATGCACATTTCCAATGTCCTTAAGCCCCACCTCCCAATGCAACGTAAGGTTTGGCCTTGGCTGAATCAAATGAATGGAGGGAAAATACCTACAACTTAATAAAAGAAAAAATGTAATCAACTCACAGTTGAAGAATCTAGTAAAATAATCAGAAGCCAAAAAACGGTCTATTATAAAACTGAAATAAATGTACTGTATACCAGGTGCTAAGATGTGACGAATGTTGTATCCATTTTGTACCCATTCTTATAAGTCATTAGCCGTTTGTGTGTTTTTTGTTTTTCTCTTTTTCTTTTCCTGATTTGTGGATTGTTAAGTAGTTATTTTACGTATGTTGTTGCGTTTGCTTTGTAATCAAATAGTCTCTCAAAATGCAAATACATTTAAAAAATAAATAAAATGGGGGTTAAATTACTAAAACTGGATTCAGCTTTTAGCCTATTTTACATGCTATTCAACTTTTCAGACTGTATAGTTCATTTACCGCAAAATAAATGATATGCTGATTTACAGACGTAGTTTTCCCAATGTAAGTCAATGGGAACACTTTCTTTTTTGTCATTCACGTGTCTGACAAAAAAGTTGAAGTACCACTGTTTGGATGCTATAAAAATGTGGACAATGCCCGGCGTAGTTTCTGGGGAATTGGTTTGAAGTTTAAATCAATATAATGGTCATGGTAAAAAAAAAAAGGCATGGTCCAAGCAAGTATCAGGTGGGGAAGGGGCCATCGACAGAGTGATCCCATTTTTTGGGTTATGCCCTCACTTTTCAGATTACTATTAATTTACTAGTGAGACTGCAGGGAGAGACTGAATCACAGGCTTTTGTCAGAGTGACAGATGTTGGCCTATTTTCTCCTCTCTAATCTAAAGCTAACGGGCCACACACACAGATTAGATTTTCTCACATATGCACTCACAAACAAACACAGACAGACGGGCACAAAAGCACCCTAACTCACAATCCCACTTTCTCACATTTAAACCACATGCACATTCAAACACACGCACAAGTCCTTATTCCATCCCATAACTCCGAAACTACATCTACATCCCCTTCCTCTTGTTCTTTGTTGACAAGCACTATCTGACACACTCAGGAGAGACTTTAGCTCTGGCTTTGGTGGGTACTGACCACAGAACCCCCCACAAGAGCTGCAGTTTTGGAGAGGCTCTGACCCAGTCGTCTAGCATCACAATTTGTCCCTTGTCAAAGTCGCTCTCATCCTTACGCTTGCCCATTTTTCCTGCCCACTGACAGGTGCCATTCTAACGAGATAATCACTGTTCTCCACCTGTCAGTGGTCATAATGTTAAGGCTGACGGGTGTACAGCCACCTTTCTTGGTTTACAATACCATGTTTCCTGGTGCCATTAGTCTGATAGCTAAGTACAAATTAAACCAGCCTATTCATGTATTGAAGGTTAATCTTTAATGCGCACACTGATATGAGATTAATATATAAAAACGTTTTCAAGATTTCGCAATGACTTACAGTATATCACTTTCGAAGTTTAACTTCCAGCTTATTGTGAACAAGCCCTGGGTCACTATTTCCATTGTCAATACTCAATTTAGTAGAAAACAATATAATGTGTGCTTTGGGTTTACAGCTTTGTACCGCTGCATATCCACCAGACATGGAGCAGAAAAAGCACTTGTGTTTGTTTGTCTACTGAATCAATATAAATCCAATATTCAATATATTCAGATTCAGAGCTTATTTCAGGCAGACAACCCGTGCCGGTTGGCTATACAAGGTTCTCACTTATATTCACAGGCTACATAAACAGGGGGGCTGGGATCACAACACACAGCCACACAGGCAGAGACTCAGTTCAGGTACCCTCACACATCACTCTGCCTCTTTAGGGCATTAAACCATTTGTTCTTTGGGAAGGTATTTGATTTTCAAGTTTGGTATTGCGATTTATTTCAAACCTTTTTGAAAATGTAATTTATTCAATAACAATAAAAATACTTAAATCTATGGTTAATTTATATTAAAAGATTCATTAATATTTACTCAGCTATGCATAACCGCACCATCTTTCATATTCAAAAAGGCGCTATTTTCAACAACTTACTTTGAGAAACACGCTCTATGAAGCTACTGTAGCTGACAAAATTCATATTTCGTGGGAGGAAAACGTCACGCGTGGCGCTCTGACGCAGCGTCGATGCTTTCCTCATGCGGTAGTGGCCGTGGTAAACAGCAGGGTTGGAAAGACAACAGACGCTGCCAGGACATGCACAAAGAAGAGGCCCTGCTCTCTGGCACTACTGACTGTACGTGATGGTTTGTCACTTCAACAGGCCTGTGAGTGAGACGATGCAATGTTGACACTTACGTGAAGCAGAAGAAGAGCGTGGTGGAGCCAACCAGGAAGAACGTGGCTGCAGACACCGGGACATAGCGGGAGGGTCTCAGGGGTCTGCCGGCCGGGATCACGGTGTGACGGAGGGGGGACGAGGATGGACCCCGCCCTCCACTCTTACTGCTGACACCTGGCATCACGTCCTTTGTGTTGTGGGGTGTGTTTTTCCAGCAACCGTTATGGTTAGGAATGCGTCACTTAGACTTAAATGTTTCTGTAACAAGTAGATGTGTAGGGGGTAGAGATGATGGACTGGCAACAAAAATGTAAAAAAGGATGAATAGAAAAGAAAAGGAGGGATAATTAAAGAGGGCTTCCTCTTTAACGTGGAAATGGGTCTTAGGTCAATCCTGATCTACTGTGTGTGTGTGTGTGTGTGTGTGTGTGTGTGTGTGTGTGTGTGTGTGTGTGTGTGTGTGTGTGTGTGTGTGTGTGTGTGTGTGTGTGTGTGGTGAAAAAGCAGGATGAACAAATAAGCCACTAATTGAAAAGAGGGGGAGGGGTCCTCACACTACTCTAGTTGGACTCTGTTTTTCCCAACATGTCATTCAATTACAAACACAAGCCACTAGTATCTGATCATTCCTCTGTTTCCACTAGAGTAGTATCATTTTAGGAGAGGACATCTGCTGAGCTTTTGCAATGTGAATAAAGGCTTGATTAAAAACATGATGATGAAAAGAGGTTTGTTAATGAGATATTAAAACTCGGTTAGTGCCAATCCAATCCTGACAGACTCAGCTAAACGGATGCCGGTTGCACCTGATGTGAACTCATCCAGCTTCATTTGATTGGTGTGTGAATGGAGTCTGGTGAGGTGCAAGAGATAGCAGAGGTAGGCATTTCCGAGTAGGAGACTTAAAAGATGGAGCAAATAAGGCCAAAAGAAGGAGATAACGGAGAGGAAAGCTGAAAACAAAACAAGTTGTGGGTGTGTATGGCAAGCTTGTAGGCAAGTCTGTGCTAGCAAAATGTCCCTTAAATCAAAAGCCCAACAATGTTTTGATTTTTAAAAAAAGGTGATAATCTCTGTTTGGGGGAGGAGATAATTTGCTTTCAGTCCAGGACTCGTATTAGAACCAGCAGTCTGTAAAGGGGCCAGTGGAGTAGCCTGGTTTTCCTGTGTCGGGGCATGCCTAAACCCCGCCGGTGGCTGATTCAAACCACCTCACCTGCCAGCAACGGGGATGTGATCGGAAGACAAAAAGAACACATTGGTGGTCTTTCCAAAACATCTGGAGGAAAATCCAGCAGAACATCCATCAGTATCCATGTAAATGAACTTAATTTACAGAGTGGATTTGGAGTGCTGGGAGTTATTTGCGAAAAGATAACGGTTCCATCTAGTGTATCAGCAAGCCAACGCAAACCCCCCCACTAGTCTCCTCGCTCCACTGTGTTAGAGTGTGACCGTGCCTGTTAGTTATCTAACAGTCAGCCTTCCAGCTACGGGCTCTGTTCCCCTCTTCTCCAGGGACACGCAGGGCCTTCCCTCTGCTTCCTTTCCCAGCGGAGAGCACTGAGGCTCTGATAACATCCTCACGCAACAATCCCCTGGAGGAAACACTCTTTCTGGAGCGACGTCCTAATGATGAACTCAACCAAACTGAGAAGCGCTGTGGCTTTTATGTATGGAAGATAGAGAATCCTTTTTGTATCTTGAGGTTTTTCAGGTTGAGAGTGTCATTTTCCAACATCAAAAACAGGATCCAGTGCTGATCAGTGGCCCCTCGGATTTGTTGCTTTATAGGTGGATAAAACACAGGAGGTGGCAGTATTGAGTATCACCTCCAACCATACGTCTGTGCCAGTGAAGATAATCCAGTCTGATGGTTGGTCAGGATGCTGCACCTACAGAAGCAATGAGAGGAACAAAAGTTGTGTTAAGCTCAAATAATCATGCGTTTATTTTGAATAGTTTTTAAACTGGATAATACTTTTTGATAATACAGAGAGTTAGGTATTGTACCAGATACCAGGGACCTGTATCAAATGTGAACATAACCCAACCCTAATCCACCAGTACAAGGACAAATCAAATCATATCATGTATTTTCAATTTAATAGCATGCAAGAACAGATGCATTTCTGTTTAATAGCATTTTGTGACTTGTTGTCTTTTGGGAAAGTGTTTGCTCAGCATTAAAGATCTTGGATACTTGCATTAGTAAAAAGGAACAAAGAAATTGTCCTCCAGCCAAATTCCAGGAGACCGTCAGTCGGTTCCCAGCCAAGTCCAGCCGCATGGTGTGTAAAACTCAACTTTGTGCAGGGTTTTTACTTCACAAAAGCAAGTGATGTACACTGAACCATGTTTCTATTGTATAAAGTTCTGCTTAGTGCTGACCAATACAGTAGCTATCAGCGGCCAATAGCTTTGTAAAAGTGCCGTACTGACCCAAGTTGTAATGCAAGTAGGTTTTATTACTATTATCCACATCTACTGATCTTATACTTGTCATACTAGTCAGGTTGTTTTAAAGGTCTCCTATTATGCTATATTTGAACAATATATTGTTGGGCAATGTTTATACAAAACTTGTCTGTGAAGTGTTTTGCTCAAAATACCAAACAGATCCCCATTGTAGCATGCCTCATCCCCCTCTACTTCAGCCCTGTTCCTGAAGTGCTGATTCTTTGACTGTAGCTTTAAATGAACTAGCTGCTGCTGGCCACGCCCCTTTGGAGCTGCTGCTGGCCATGCTTCTCGGCATGAGCGCTCCTTTGAAGACAGTTTTCTCCCGGGAGAAACTCAGCTAAACGCTGCCGTGATTAAACCCCATCCAGCATTATTTCTGAAACTCTTCTCAGAGTTTACCACTAGAACAGAGACATTATATGTATTATATAAACAACAACTCTAAGTCCCTCCTGCAGACATCCTGCTGAACACACAGACACAGAGGTGCTGCGGAGGAGATTCAGCTAGCGACTGTATATTGGGACGATAGGTTGGGACGTGTCAGGTGGACGGGACGTTGCCAGGAGTTCAATGTAAAGCCAGTCCACATTTCGATCATTACGTCATATCGGCAGCAAATGTGGATCAGCTCGTTTGTACCTCCGTTTTTAGAGATGTGGGTAAGGAGGAAAAGAGAGGGTTTATTTTCTGACACGCGAGTCTCCTTACACACCGGGGACACATATTTATGTATAAAAGACAGCAAAAAGTGCATTTTGGATAATAGGGGACCTTTAAGGCCTTGAGTTCAATTCCATTTGGCTGTTATTGTATTCCTTTAAAGACAAATTATCTTGGTGACTGTGAATCTTTTCACTCTCCAAAACAATCATTCATAGCCAATAGCTATCAGTGGTTGATTGTTTGGAGTACCCTGAGGAATAAACACTAGTAAGGATCACAGCACTTTGCCATCTATACCTGGCTTCCTGGCACTTACAGCTCAGCAGAGCTACTACCTGCCTCCCTATCATTACTTCATCACAGGGCACACACAGCTCAGGAGCTTCAACAGTAAAGGCTGTCAGCAGGTCCAGACACAGGCAGACAGAGAAAGAAAGTCACACAGTTGTTCCCTTTATGGACTCCAGACTTTAAGCCTTCAATCAATAGGCAAAGTCATGCACATTCTCTGGCCAGGCATGACGGATGGACCTGTCCTACTTCTCCTCATCTATTACTGCTGCCCCATTCACCAGCAGTAAAGATGTGTAAAGAGTGCAGCGAACAAGAGTGATGGTCCCTGTTATCTCCCCATCATTCGGCCATTTTATATAGGCTTAGGCCAAATTACAAGAGGTTGGTTATAAAAGACAACATGTGTTTGTCTAACAAATCAAATATGTTATATAAAAAAGGTAGTTTAACCTACAATGTGGTAGAAAGCATTTCTACTATCCACATCTACTGATCTTACACTAGAAGTTATGTTGTTGTAAAAGAAGTCTAAAGCCATTTGGCTGTTTTTGTATTCCTTTCCAGACAAATTATGTTTGTGACTGTGAATCTTTTCACACAACCACTGTCCAAAACAATCATTCAATGTATTTACTCGTCTTCTTCTCTACAAACAATCCAAGTGTACATAAGCCACTAACTGGACTAGAGTGGAACGAGCATAAAGTCATAACCGATGCTAAATGTGCAATAAGCATGATGATCACACATTTTTGAGTTGCATGCGGAAGGTACTTGTGGCCCTCTGCAGAAAGACGACTGGTGCTAGGGGACTTTCAAGAGAGGGCTCTATAAAATGTAATGTTTCTCAATAATGAGCTTTTCAAGCAGTACCCTTCGCTACACTTACACAAGTTAAACCAGGTGATATATTTGGTGTAAGGGATATAGAGTAGATGTAAAGTTTAAAGCCAGCACATGTCAACACTTCAGTGAATGTCAAATGTAAAAAACATAAAACCATTGTGCCACAGACAGGTTTGTGCAAAATGCAGCCACACATTCTGAGATTACATGGGCTGGTAGCACACATGCACACTGCCATGCAAACTAGCAGGAATACAAGATAGCATAGCACTTCCTGTATGTTACCTAATATATCTGTGATGGAAACTTCTGGAGCAATGGAGATGAAACTCAGAGAGACACGGTAGAGCTGGAACTTTGATGGCAAACACTGAAGGTTCAATATGAAGTTAACACCCGGAGAGTTGACAAGACATGTGCTACAGCTATAAGGTGACAGAGTGCTTGCCCGACCAATTCTGAAGAACTCTCCTACAATACGAGGTTTTAAGCAGTTCAGAGTGTACAATCAACATTCCTGGTCAGCGAGACCAGAGAAATATGGACCCTGAATCTACCTAAAGCTGGAAAAGAATGTGCGCCAGGGAACCTAGGTTCCAGATAATAAAGGGCCTCTAGACGTCCCTGATCAATAACTATCTCATGGTAGCTTGTGCTCAGTCATAGACTGGCATCAACAATGAGCCCAAGCTGCCTTTCCTTAAGGGAGATTACAGAAGGAGAAAATGATAAACCGCGTCAAAGTTTAACTACCTAAGCCAAAAATTCCCTAACAATATGAACTTGGCAGGCTAACATGCTCATGCAAATAGACATTTCATGGCCAAAATCAAGGTTGTAACTCTGTCAAATGAACCAGGTATGTAGAAGTGGCATGATGCCAAATCCTGGACTGACAAAAAGGATATGCTACCTCTGCTTTATAAATGTTGCAGAAATCTATCATTGTATTTTAAATAATCAACCATTCAATAATTACAAAAACAAATGAATAGCTTGCACACTGCAGGGTTCCAATGGTATTATACAGTTATAATGTATTGCACCTATGGTGACATTAAGAGCACTGCTCTTCATCACACTAACCCTAATGAGTGCTCTCAATTTTCTAAAACTTATTTTGCAGAGGAATTCTAAACATACACAGCTGCATTTCAAGTCAGTTATGCCTTTATTCACCTATGAGTCCTTTACATGTGATCTGTTCAAAGCTGTCCATCAGGCAGAACCTCTACTCTACATCGCTATTAATGCTATTAAATCCCCAGACACAATGGCACCCTCTAAGAACTAAAAGCATCCTCCAGCTTGACAGCACATGCACACAGAAATCCAGGGTGTGCTATAGCCCGCTCCCCGCAGCAGTCACGGCAGAACTGAAGGAACAGCAGTTGGAGCAATGGTAGATGCACCCAATCGGGCCAATTATGCCAACATCCTTATCTCCAGACCATACGTCTCCAATTTTAGTTACATTTTGCAGCCCTGGTTCGAATGGAATCGCTCAGCTTGCTAACCTCTCAGATGCATGCAGAGGATGCTTTATGGATACAGCTGAGTCGGTGACACGCAGCCCTGACTGCTTCGCACGGTTTGACAGCTCAGTGGACACGATTGAGCCCGGCAACGATGTGCCATTCACTTTTAAAACGAAAGAGCACGCCAAACTGCATTGACAATTTAAAATATGTAGTGTGACAATGAGGATTAGCAAGTGATCGTTTGACGAGACGTTTTATAAAGCATTTTGTTGATAACTGTGGGATCCAATCTAGAAATTGGCGTACATATATAGTCTTGCAGGGGATCCTCGGTTTAATTGCCGATCTTCAAAACACCCAGGCAAATCTTACATCAATAATTTGGCATAACGTTGTGTTCTTAGAGAGACATCCAGCCCACACTGGAGAGTGGGTGATCTCAAAGCCGGGGTGTGGACACATATTGCGGATGATAATAACGTTACAGTCCTGGGATGAGAAGCACAATTAAGTTGCAATTACAAACCCGGCTTTATCTTTACTGTAACGAGAGCTAGTACATATTAGAATGATAATTGTAACGTTAGCGAGGCTATTGTGATGAAAAGAGGGTGGAGATTACTGGGGTTAACGGTAACGAGCACGGGGATGGGAATGAAACACCAGGATAC